>NC_021165.2:69542842-69548249 GCF_000331145.2 Cicer arietinum | reverse complement strand
TTGTGATATATCCGACACATAGGAGGAAGGTTTGATGCAACTAGAGGCTTCTGAGGATCTATTAGGATATCTTGAAGAACTGAGGTTCGAGTGACCATATACTGAATGTACCAAGTTTCAGCAAAACAGTGGGCTTCAGCATCTTGTATATCAAGAATTTTGCACAGTGAAGTGGGGTTTACGTCCAAGTGTACACCCTTAAGTACAAAACTGAACCCATGGCTGCCTTTACAGCCATTGCATGCAGCATAAAATGCCTTTACCAGTCTAGGGTATTGAGGTTCATTCACTCTAAAAAAGGGAGTCCATCCTAATTTGTCAAAAACTTCTACAACATTAAAACCACCATTTTTCAGATTGATTAAATCAATATGCTTGCCATGAACCACAGATTTGTTAAACCATTTTGAGGTGTAATTCAACTCTGATTCTGTGGAGTTAAAGAGAGGGACAGGAATCGGTTTGGATGAATGAGACTTCTTTGGAGTCGGTTTACTTGGTTCAGATGATTTGGTTTTCTGCCGTTTTGGAGTGGACGGTTTGAAGGAAGATTTAGAAACCGGTTTGGCAGAGGCATGACCTTTGGAATCGTCCGAATCAATCTCATGCACCGTTGAGTCCTGAGTAACCTTCTTATTTGAAAGGACAGCCCCAGATTGAACTCTTGAAGATCGTCTGATGGAGGAGGCAGAGGGTTTTGACGATGAAGGTTTTTTGGCCTTTTGAGCGGACGGTTTAGGAGGTGCCCTAGGAGGAGATACTGACTTTTGTTTTAAACCTTGTCTTGGGGATTCAGGACTTGAGTAGTTGTCTAAGTCAGTTTCTGGATTAAAAGGAGACATTTTTCGCTTTGTCGTAGTTTTAATTCGAGCCATTGTTGATGGGAGGAAGAAAACGGACAAGAACGATGAAGGGAAAGAAAAACGAAAAACTGATGACCTTGGGAGAGTGAAACGAATGGAAGAGAGAGAAAAAAGAAATTGATTACGGAGAGAGAAAGAGTTAAAACCGTAGAGGGCATTAAAGTGGAGAGAGAAAATTAATTTGAAATAAAAGAGGAAATGCATTAAAACGGAGAGAGAAAAGTGTGTGTGTGGGAAGTTGAAACCGTGAGAGAGAAGAGAAAGAGGAAAACTGATTTATTGATTGATGGAGAGAGAGAAGAAAATTCAGAAATGTGGGTGAGAGAGAGAAAGGGAAAACGTGAACCGTTTGATGAGGCATGATGAAAATTTGTCACGATGAACTGCATTTAATGCAGTCTGCGCAAGGAAGAATGGGAAGTATCCACCAAGTGCCATTATATTGACCAAAGAATAAAAGGCAAACGCATGTCCTTGACTGATTTGTCAAGGGAAGTTTCACCTAAAAGTACTTAAGTCTACCTATCTAAATTTTTGACTTTATTTTTAGGGATCAGATTTGTCATATATTTGCCACACAACATTAAAATAATAAAAGCAAAAAATAACATTAAAAATAGCATTAAAAATAACATTAAAAATAACGAAAAATTAAAAAAAATAAAATTAAATAAAATAAAAAATAGCAGAATTTATTTAATCAACTTTGGGAAAATTTATGATGGAGAGTTTTTCTAAGATGAATTTAAACCGATCCTCTTGGAGAGGTTTGGTAAAAATATCAGCTAATTGATTTTCAGTGTCAATGAAAATTAATTCAATATCACCCTTTTGAACATGATCTCTTATAAAATGATGTTTAATTTCAATATGCTTGGATCTTGAATGTTGAATGGGATTTTTAGAAAGATTAATGGCACTTGTATATCACAGAGAATGGGAATTTTTGTGTACCTTAAAGAGTAATCTTCTAGTTGATTCTTTATCCATAGAAGTTGTGAGCAACATTGAGCAGCTGATACATATTCAGCCTCTGTAGTTGAAAGAGCAATAGTACTTTGTTTTTTGCATGACCAACTTATTAGAGATTTACCCAGAAGTTGGCAAGCTCCGCTTGTGCTCTTCCTTTCAACTTTGTCTCCAGCATAATCGGCATCACAATAAGCAGTGAGATCAAGATTTGAACATTTTTTGTACCAAATTCCCAGATTAATAGTGCCCACAAGATATCTAAAAATTCTTTTTACTGCAGTAAGATGAGATTCTTTAGGAGAAGATTGAAATCTTGCACAAAGACCGACAGCAAAGACTATGTCCGGTCTACTTGCAGTTAAATATAGCAAGGATCCAATCATCCCTCTATACTCTTTTTCAGATATTGGAGTTCCTTCATCATCTTTGTGAAGTATGGAGGAAGGATGCATAGGGGTTCCCATACTTTTGGCTGAACTCATTTTGTATTTGTTGAGTAGATCCTTGGTGTATTTTTCTTGAGATATGAAGATGCCATCATCTCTTTGTTTGATTTGCAAACCAAGGAAGAATTTTAATTCTCCCATCATACTCATCTCAAACTCACTTTGCATGAGATTGGAGAAATCTTTGCACATTACTTCATTTGTTGATCCAAATATTATGTCATCGACATAAATTTGAACAATCAATAAATCTTTCTCATGAGTCTTCTTGAAAAGAGTTGTATCAATTTGACCCCTAATAAATCCATTCTCTTTTAGAAAAGAGCTTAACCTCTCATACCAAGCTCGAGGAGCTTGCTTTAAACCGTAAAGAGCTTTTGAGAGTTTGAACACATGATTCGGCTTCTTCAAATCTTCAAAACCAGGAGGTTGACGAACATACACTTCTTCATTTAAGAACCCATTCAAAAAGGCACTTTTGACATCCATTTGAAATAGTTTTATACCTTTATGAGTAGCATAAGCTAAGAGGATTCTTATTGCTTCAAGTCTTGCTACGGGTGCAAACGTTTCATCATAATCAATTCCTTCTTGTTGATTGTACCCTTGTGCCACTAGTCTTGCTTTATTTCTAATGACTTCTCCATCCTCATTTAATTTGTTTCTAAATATCCATTTAGTCCCAATAATAGATTTATCCGGAGGATGGGGTACAAGATTCCATACCTTGTTTCTTTCAAATTGTGAGAGTTCTTCCATCATTGCTTCAACCCATGACTTATCACCAATAGCTTGATCAATCGTTTTGGGTTCAACTTGTGATATCATGGCCATGTTGGTGGTGTTTTCTCTTAGAGAATTTCTGGTTCTAACACCATCTTCAGTATTCCCAATGATTAGATCTGGAGGATGATGTGTGACAGTTCTCCATCCTCTTGGAGGTTGCTGTGAGGTTGGGTCAGACGCATCCTCATCATGAGGATCGGATACCCGAGAGGATGAAGGTTCATCTTCTTCATTTTTGTCCACTTTTTCTAAACACAAGTCATCAAACTCATCAAAAATAACATGCATGGATTCCTCCACAGTTTGAGTCCTAAGATTATATATTCTATAACCTTTTGACGTTGTGGAGTATCCTAGAAAAATTCCTTTATCAGATTTTGGATCAAACTTTCCCAAATTTTCTTTATTATTGAGAATGTAGCAATAACACCCAAAAATATGAAAATAGGAAATATTTGGTTTTCTCCCTTTCCATAGCTCGTATGGAGTTTTGTTTAAAATTTTTCTAATGGATGCACGATTAGAAACATAACAAGCAGTGTTAATGGCTTCAGCCCAAAAATACTTTTCAATGTTGGCTTCATTTAAAATGGTTCTAGCCATTTCTTGTAAGGTTCTATTTTTCCTTTCAACAACCCCATTTTGTTGGGGAGTTCTTGGACAAGAAAAGTTGTGAGAGATACCATTTTCATTACAAAGATTTTTAAAAGATTCATTTTCAAATTCACCCCCATGGTCACTTCTCACAGAAATAATTTTTGAACCATTTTCGTTTTGAACCTTTTTGCAAAAATGGTGAAACGCCTCAAAGGCTTCATCTTTATGTTTCAAAAATAAGACCCAAGTAAAACGAGAGAAGTCATCAACAATAACAAAGCCATATCTTTTGCCACTAAGACTTGGAGTCTTTATGGGACCAAAAAGGTCAATATGAATAAGTTCAAGTGGATGTTTTGTTGAAACAATATTTTTTGAGTGGAAGCTACTTTTAACTTGTTTTCCTTTAACACAAGCTTCACAAACTTTGTCTTTCTCAAAATTGATTTTTGGAAGACCTTTAACTAATTCTAATTTTGATAAATTAGAAATAGTTTTTAAGCTTGTGTGACCAACTCTTTTGTGCCAAATCCATTTATCTTTATCAATGGATACAAAACAAGATTCAGAGGGTAAATCATCCAAATAAAGTTCATATAAATTCTTTTTTCTAAAACCGGAGAAGAAAACTCTACCCGAGGATGAATGTTTGACCTCACAAAGAGTAGGCTTAAAAATAACTTCAAAACCACTATCACATAATTGACTAATACTCAGCAAGTTATGTTTTAGACCATCAACATACTGAACATTTTCAATTTTAGCAGAATTATTTTTACCAATAATACCTGTACCTTTTATTTGAGCTTTATCATTGTTACCAAATGTGACTGATCCTCCATCCTTTATTTCTAAGGAAATAAAGCAGTGCTTATCTCCCGTCATATGCCTTGAGCAACCACTGTCCAAGTACCAAGGCCTTCTTTTGTTGATCATAGGATGAACCTGTGTTAGGTTTTAAAAGTAACTTAGGTACCCATATAGCATTGGGTCCTTGTTGGTTAGTTTTTCCTCTTATGAGGATTTTTCTTTTGTGATAACAAATAGAATCATGGTGACCATGTTTACCACAAAATGAACAACCTTTCTTTATATTTTCAGCTTTCTTCTTAGCGTGGCAGATTTTGAAAGTGTGCCCAAGTTTTTTGCAAAAAGTACATTTTGGCCTATCCTCTTGTTTTTTGGGCAAGAAAAAATTTTCATACAATTTTTGTTTTTGAGAACTTTTAAAACCAATACCAGCTTTGTCAAAAATTCCAGATTGAGATCCCATTATCTTTTGAAAAGTTTCAGTAGATTTAACAAAGTTGGTGATGTCATTTTTTAGTTCTTCAACTTCTACTTTTAAAATCTCCTTTTCTGTGTCCTCTTCCAGAGGATGAATTCTGACATTCTTTTTATTTAAAAGTGCTTGCTGCTCAGATAATTTCTCATGAGATAACTGCAGATCTAGAATGATTTTTTCATATTTCTCATTCTTTGCTTGAAGTTCCTCATTGAGTTTCTTTATTTCATAAAGTTGATTTTTGAGAAAACCACATTTATGAGATAAAGTATTTGAGTCATTTAAAAGATTGTCAAATTCAATTTCTAATTGTTCACAAGAAGGACATAGTTCTGAAATACTTACTTTTTCAGTTTCTGATTTTGCCATAAGACATAGGTTGGCTTCTTCATCCTTTTCTTGCTCAGAAGATGACTCGTCACTATCATCCCAAGTAATCATCATGGATTTGTTTTTGT
>NC_021165.2:69519329-69539822 GCF_000331145.2 Cicer arietinum | reverse complement strand
TTTTTAATGCAATGTGTTGTGTTGTTGATGAAGATCAACTTGCTGCCATTTATAGAGTTCTTGTGATGTTCATTTCATAAGCCAAGCCTTTGTGACCGTTGGAAAATTCATTTGTGAAATGCCAAGGCTTTTCTTCATATTTACGAAAATGCCATTCAGCTCATTTGAAAATATGCATTCCTTGTTCAAGTACGAGGTACTGTTTTCTTGGCATTTGGGGACATGTGTTGTCCTTTTCTTTTTCCTTTCTTTAATGTTTGACTATTGTGTGGAGTCCTTTTCATTCTCTTTCTTCAATGGCTTCATAAAGCTTCACAAAGCTTCACATGTGAGCTTTTTCTCTTTCCTCCATTTAATTCCTTGTAAGAACATGTGATGTCCTTTTTATTCCTTTCTTTAAGGCTTTGTGAAGGCTTCACGTGATGCCTTCTTTCTTCTTTCCTTGCCTTACGACATGTGATCAAGTTATATAAGGCTTGTTTGTTGTTGCCTTTTTGAAGATTGACTTTATAATCTTATTTAATCACATAATGGTACATATAGCCTTTTTGCCTGTCATAATAAGTTGCTTTCATAATGTCTTGGAAAGCTTTTCAAGATATTGACTATAGGCACATGCTAGAATCATCATTCCTCGTACCTTTCTCTTGCATTCTTGCAACTTTTCTTCATAGGCCTTTCTTTAATCATTTTTAATAGTATTTTGCCTTTATTGAATGAAATACATATCCAAAATACATATCCAAAATACATATCCAAAATACATATCCAAAATACATATCCAAAATACATATCCAAAATACATATCCAAAATACATATCCAAAATACATATCCAAAATACATATCCAAAATAACTATTGAAAGTAAATATCCTAAGTCTGTCTATGTCTCCTACGATATGGCACTGCATGAGGCCAATCTCTACCACCACCCCTCTGAGATCGCAATATCAAAATTAATTCATTCACGAGTGCGATGCCATCAGGTAATACCAGCTGTCGACCAAGAAGCTCCTCTGCAATTTGTATTGCTCGACGCTGCATTAAAAAATACATTAATTAATTACATGACTATTTAATTTAATAAAGTTATAAATTAAATTTAAATGAATTTACCGTTGTTTCTTCTGAAGCATGATCATCATCTGCAGGTTCTGCAACCGAAGGTGCTACATAGACTAGTTCTCTACGAATGATATATGGATGAGAAATCCGACGAAACCAGTCCATGTACTCAATTGCACAGTCTGCAGGTCTGTGTACAACTGCCCCAGCGTCAACTACATGTACAGCGTATTGCGTAAACATGATGTCCATTTCCTTTGGTGTGGTCGTCTGACCTACTATCTCCAAAGGTGAACTAGGGATGGTTTGGACATGTCCGTATTGACGCAATACCCTGTCTGGCAAGTGAGCATACATCTTGGGACCCCAGCGTATCCACCCTCTGAATAATGAAACAACCTCAAATGGTCGCTTCGGCCTATGCTCTCTGTAGGGTGTCCAACATATGCCATCAACATCAACCTCGTCCAGTGCTTTCCTAAATGGAACAACCAAACCTTTATCACGTTTTGGCTTCCATCTGAGTGCTCTCGGATAGTCCTCATCATAAACCTGAGATAGTCTACAACAATTTGCACATAATGTTGGAAAATGCTCATACACCCACGCCTGCAAATATACAATAAGATATTCAAAAATCAATAAAGCAACAAACCAGGAAATAAATCAAACCAGGAAAGCAAGCGCAAATACCTGTAATAGTGTCAGATACCCTGATACTGTTCTAGTCTGATGCATACTCGCTTCTCGAAGATTGTTGTATAGGTAAGCAAGCGCAGCAGCACCCCATGCATATCCTCCGCATGAGTTGAGGTCTCTGAAACATTCAAGGTAGACAACACTCACTGCGAAGGCACTCTTGTCGCTGAACAAGGTGCAACCCATCAAAAATAAAAGAAATGCCCTCGCAGCCATCTGCCAATGCTGATCAGCACATCGCTGATGGTATACGTCAAGCAACCAACTGTACCGAACAGTGGTTGTCCGCGTCAAGTTAAACTCAGCATATGCAGCAGCCAGACTCACCCCAAGAAGCTCACCCAACAACTCTGCAGCATCATCCTTGTTAAATATATTAACGCTGAAGAATGCACCGATGATGGGTATATGCAGCAGCGACGAGACATCGTCCAAAGTAATGGTCATCTCCCCAATTGGAAGATGAAAGTTGTTGGTGTCGCGATGCCATCTCTCGACAAAGGCAAAAATTAGACCTTTGTCGATCATCTCATAGCTGCATTTTAGCAATGTATATAAACCAGAACTTTTAACAAGTTCCTCAACCTCTTGATTTTCAATGACAGCTTCTTTTAATTTTTTGCCATTGCTAAAAACCCTTAACTCTCCGCGATCCTGAAATAAATTAACCAAACAAATATAAGTTCAAACACATTAAGCAAATATTTAATATTTAATTTGATTCAGAAATTTACCACGCCGTCCCATAGTCGTGTCGCAACATGATCCCCGTATGTCCTTAGGATAGACCTGTCAACCGGACCACCAGGATATTCGTCATCTGCTTCAGGTTGGGCCTCATCCGCTTGGACCTCTTCAGGCTGGGCCTCATCCGCTTGGACTTCTTCAGGTTGGGCCTCATCCGCTTGGGCCTCTTATGCTTGCCCCTGTTCTGGTTGCGCATGTTCTACTTGTTGATTCCGTAATCTTCGTTGTCCACACAATTCACGCTGAGCACGGTGAGCCCGTGCAGAAACGGTTGGTCTAACACGACCCTCTCTATCAGTCCCTTGGTCGAGTATAATACGACCCTCTCTATCAGTAAACATTGTGCGCACCATTTCTGCATAAATAAATCATAATCATTATCAAAACAACATAGCAATATAACATAAACCACAACAGAGGCAAGCATAAACTCATACGTGAATTTCAGCAACCTACGTGAACTGTGTTCACGTACGTGAACTCCATCACCTACGTGAACTGAGTTCACGTACGTGAACTCCATCAGCCTACGTTAACTGAGTTCACGTCCACCTACGTGATATGAGTTCACGTACGTGAACTCCATCAGACTACGTTAACTGAGTTCACGTCTACCTACGTGATCTGAGTTCATGTACGTGAACTCCATCAGCCTACGTGAACTCACCTACGTGATCTGAGTTCACGTACTTGATTTCACTTCACGTAATTGAACATTCAAAACCCAGAAAATCAAACCCAGAATCATTGATGAACGTTCAAAACCCATTCATGAAAATTCAAAACCCAGAAAATCAAACCCAGGAAACGAAAACGAAAACACTTACTTGATTGAAGAGATGCTTGAAGTGATTGAAGATGGTGTTGAAGATTATTGAAGATTGATTGATTACTTGATTCAAGAAAGTAGATGATTGAAGATGAAGGATGAAGGTATTAGGTTAATGAAGATGAAGATGAATGTATTAGGTTATAGAAGATGAATATGATGAAGTTAGAAGATGAGTGGTTAAAGTGAATATAGAGGGAAGGGTAGTTTGGGTATTTTGGGTTTTAAAAAAAATTGAGGGGTGTGGGAAGCAAAATTGTTAATTTTATGGATTTTGTTTGAAATTTTTTATGAATTTTTATAAAAAAAAAGATAACATTGTTGATATTTTAAAACATAAAATATCAAAGTATCACTTAAAATTAAAATAAAGAACCAAATCGAAAAGAAAAAAAATAAAGGACTAAAATGTTGAAATTAAGTTAAAGAAACGTAGATGCTATTTAATCTAAAAAATTGAACAACAAGTAAAATTATCACAAAAACAAAAAAAGATAAAAAAAAAAACATTTTCTAATGAATTATATGTTGAACATCCTAATATTTTTTGAACTAGAAAAATCCAAGCGATATCTTTTATCGTATGATCTCGATTATAAAGAACAAACTATTCCTACTAAAGCAAGACCAATACATGTGAATCAACAATTTTAGAATATTATAAAAAATTAAATAAATGAATGAATATTTATATAAAGGTCTTGTTAGACCAAGTAAATAATTCCACTTGGAGGTGTTCTGCTTTCTATGTAGTAAATGCATTTCAATTAGAAAGAGGGACTCCAAGATTAATTATGAATTATAAACCTTTAAATAAAATTTAAAAATGAATTCCTATCTAATACTAAATAAAAAAGATTTAATTAGTAAATTGCATAAATTTTGATTTAAAATTTGGTTACTACCAAATACAATTAATTGAATAAGATAAGTATAAAATTGCTTTTGTCGTTCCTTTTGGATATTATGAATGCAATGTTACGTCGTTAGGATTAAAAAATGCACATAATGAATTTTAAAATATAATGAATTAAATATTTATTAGTTATTCTCAATTTACAATAGTATACTTAGAAGGTGTATTAGTAATTTTAATTCAATTAATTAACATTTTGAGCATTTAAATAAGCTTTTTGAAATTATTAAATAAAATAGATTAATATTATATAAAAAAAATTAAATTATTCCAAACTATAATCAAGTTTTTAGGATTTGAAATAACTATTGTCCCAATTAGTAGAACAATTGAATTTGCAAAAAACTTTCATATGAAATTAAAGATAAAACCCAATTACAAATATTTTTAGCATGTATTAACTATGTTGCATATTTTATTCCTAGTCTTAGGATTATGTGTGCCCTTTTGTTTGAATATGACAAAATATGACGAAAGTATGACCCATAGTATTAAGACATTGAAACAAATGGATAAAAAGCTTATTTGTTTACGGATTCATGATCCTCAAGCATTTCTTATAGTTAAAACTAATTCATATGAACTAGGTTCTAGAGGAATTCTTAAGCAAATATTACCTAATACATCTAAAAAGCAAATAGTTCGATATTACAAATGATCATTTTAGAGTCAGAAGATAAAGAAGAAAATCATATAAGTCTGATTAAAGTTTTAGGCCTCTTAACAAAGATGATTGTTATGATGTTGATAATATTAAATCACTACATTAAAGATTCAGTTTTATATGATACTAGAAGAAATTATTTAAGACAAATTACTATTTAATTATTATTGGCAAACATAAATCATTATGCACTTTTTTTGTTTGTATGTAGTAATCTATTTGTTTCCTTCTTTTTTGTATTTTTAACTTAGTGATATATTTTTTCCTTGTCTTGAAAAAAAAGTAAGTGTAGTATTGTAGTCTAAATATGCATCCTCAATCTATAAAAGGACAACCCGCAGTAGTTATGAGACATTAGTTTTCTAAAAAAAATTATGTCTAAAAAAAGAAAAAATTAAAGCTCTATTTTGTAAGTTATTTTTCCAAGTGTTATTTACTTTTATTGATTTCTTTTTTAAATATTAAAGTTTGTATTTTGAATTTAAGACACATTTCATTGATCGCACAACCATTAATAATGATTAGAAGAATAAGTAATGTAATTTTTTAAGTGACCGTGCGTCACTTAAATAACACTTAATGATGATCATTCATATATGATTGTATGATCATTATTTAATAATCTCACTTTCATAGTAAATTTATTCTCATTATAAAACTCATAATATACTCCTATATATATATGATTCCACTCGGAGCCTATCTTACGAACTCATGTGTTTTTTGGGAGGTTAATCACGATGCTGACTTGTTATTGAAACACGGTTCGAACTTGAAATTTAATCTTTAGACTTTTGTGTGTTTTTCATGCTTTTATTTATAATGTCTGAAGAGTCGTTGCTGTCTATATTTCTTTTCTCATAGATTTTTAAACTATTTTTTAAGTGTATTTCCTTTTGGTCATTAAACAAATAAAAATAAACTTAAGAATAAAACGATGAAAACTAACACCTCGAGCATTATCTCTCAAATATAAATTATTTGAAGGAAATAACACTTGTAAAAAAAAAGGGAAGAAAATGTTATTCACAAGGACACCTTCAAAATAAGAAGCCTAATCTATTGTCTACATTGGCTAGCATCAGTGGCGGATCATGAATGAAAATATTGGGGGATAAAATTTCAAAATTTTAATAGATAAATAAAAAGTATAATATTGTATTGTATATAAATTTTAAGTTATAAATTTACAAAAATATATTGGAGAGAGTTAATAGATTAAATTTTAACTTACATTTTTTGATAATTAAATTTAGTTGGAATTTAGGTTGGAAATTTTATTTTATTTTATAATTATAATAGTTATTTTTGTAATTTTTTTATAAATTATTCTCTCCGATTATTTTATAATAGACATATGTATTGTAATTTGGTCAACAAAAAATTTGTGTATTTGGTTGATCTTGTTCTAATTTTAAAAATTTTGTCTAATAAAAAAAATACAATTTAGTAATTAAAAAATTAATAAAATAAATTTTATTCCATATACGCATATCAATCTACATTATACATTAAGGATTTACACATACCAATCTATATAATACAATCTACATGATGCATGTCATTTGATTAAGTTCATTCGTGTAACAAGAAAAAATACACATATACTGTGTCATCTTCACATATTATACTCAAATATATATGTCGATAACGATAACTCAACAACCACAATTCAACTCATAAAACAATTAAAATATACTAATTATAGATCCCAATATTACAACAACCGTAATATATATTAATCAACATATGTCATGTCTACTTGAAATTCAACATTTATTGTTAACATATATTAAACCATAATTATGCTATACACTTACAAATTTTGGTTTTCACAACTGTGTCACAATTAATAATTATTTATTTTTCAACTTTTTAACATAAATATTCTTTTATATAAAAGTTTTCTTCCAAATTATACGCCATATCACAATACTTTGAGAACATCAGGAATGTGTAATAAAATTGTAAGAATAATTTTAGAATTTGAGTACATAAAATACAAATATAAAATTTTATAATAGAATTGGAAGAGTAATTTTACAATTTGGGTACATAACATATAAATATAAAATTTTAGATCTTGTTTGCACGGCATTCAAAATTCGGTCCATAAAATATATCAAATAGATTTTGTTGACAAAATAAATGTATTTTATAAATAAAATAAGACAAGAGTAGTAATATTTTTTTAAAGATCATTATAACAAAAAATAACTATAATATCTTTTATAAATAAAATAAGATAAGAGCAGTAATATATTTTAAAAAAATTATTATAACAAATAAAATGTATGATATAAATAAAATAAAAAATAATAGTATTTTTTTAAAAATTTATTAAAAATTCTGGGTGGGAGTCACCCTATGTCACAACTAAATCCGCGGCTAACATATCAATACATCTATTAGTTTACATGTATGAAAATTTGAGTCTCGACTTTATGAGATTTGTTAGTTCTTAAACAAAGTTTTTTTTCTTTACAACAAAAAGATGTTAGATTAAATTATTGAAAAAAATTCTACCCTTACAAAGTCTACAATAGTCTTAATATCCAATTTGAAACATGAAAAGGTTTAGAGCTAATTTTATAAAAAAATATAAATTAATATTTTTTATTATAATTGTTTGTAGAAAAATATATAAATTAATTAGATATATAAGTAAAAAAAATAATTAATACTATTAAAAGTTTAAAAATAATCTTATAAAAAAGGATAAATAAATTTATCAAAAAGATATTTATAGTTAAGGAGCAAAGTAGTATTATCATAACTTAATTACATTTATAAAAAATGTAATAAGTTAATATCCAATTTACCCATACAAGTTATTTTATTTAGATTTTTATTTTTAGAAACACATTTTTTAGCTTCTTTATCCCTCAATAAAATAAAATTGGTTAATATTTTTTCCAGGGAGGACAAATTATATTGTAGCGGGGCCGAAACATCGAAAATATCCTTCGTAAATGGGCCTATTAAGCATTAGGCCCATTTCACAAAACGAATGAATAAAACCTCTATCTTCTATACTGCATTAGGTCGTGTGGCAGTTCCAAAACCCTAACTGAATTCCGAGCTCGAAAATGGGGAAGGCGAAGGCTAAAGGTAAGCATCGTTTGGACAAATACTACCACTTAGCCAAAGAACACGGTTACAGATCACGAGCCTCATGGAAACTCGTTCAACTCAACTCAAAATTCCACTTTCTCGAATCTGCACGCGCCGTTCTCGATCTCTGCGCCGCTCCCGGAGGTTGGATGCAGGTTGCGGTCCAGCGCGTCCCCGTCGACCATCTCGTCATTGGAGTTGACCTTGCGCCTATTGCTCCCATTCGTGGTGCAATTGCAATACAGGAGGATATTACCAGACCTGAATGTAAGTCGCGAATTAAGAAACTGATGAATGAAAACGGTTATCGTGCTTTTGATGTTATTCTTCATGATGGTTCGCCGAATGTTGGTGGTGCTTGGGCTCAAGAAGCTACGAGTCAGAATGCTCTTGTTATTGACGCTGTTAAGTTGGCTACACAGTTTTTAGCACCGAAGGGTATTTTTGTCACCAAGGTTGTTATCTAATATTGCTTAATTAACTTCGTTTTTGTTGTTAATTGTCATTATTAAAATTATTTCTGATTATAATTTGTTTTATTGTAGATTTTTAGGTCGCAGGATTACAGTTCCGTTGTGTATTGTTTGAAGCAGGTGAATATTTCTTTTTATTTTTAAAGAATTAATTAGTGAATGGTTCTATTTGTATTTTTTTACGTGGTTTTGTTGATTTTTTTTTTTGTGAATGTTGAAAATTGTTTTTTTTTTTGTTTTCGTGGAATATTTTGAATTGTAGTTGTTTGAGAAGGTTGAGGTGGATAAACCAGCTGCTAGTCGTTCTGAATCTGCTGAGATATATGTTTTGGGGCTTAAATATAAGGCACCTGCTAAGATTGACCCTCGTCTTCTCGATTTCAAGCATCTCTTTCAGGCATCTTCTCAACCCCAGGCCAAGGTAAATTTTCGTTTGGGGGATACTTGATTTGGTGTGCATATATGTTTTTTGTGCTTTTCATATGATTTTATTGGTTTTTGAATTGTTAATGTAGGTGCTGGATGTGCTTAGGGACAATAAGCAAAAGAGGCATCGTGACGGGTAACTACCTAACCACTGTTTTTTGGTGTTTAATTTGTTTATTGTGGGTTTAATGATGCTTTCTCAAATGGTTCTGTAATTCAGTTTGAAAAAATGAATGGTCTTAATTTGTATCTTTTAGTTCATCATGCTTTTTTGCATAAGATTTCAATAATGAAAAATGGTTAAGATATCCTGTGAACCCGCGATCAATTAGACTAGAAAAAACCCGGTTAGCTTCAACTGCTTAAGCTGATTGATTATCCCTTCAACCACAAAAGTGTATTATTTTGGTTCAAAAATATAGTGTTTGTTGCTCTTAACTATTTCATGCCCACAGTTATGAGGATGGAAACACAACATTGAGGAAGGTGTCTTCAGCTGCAAATTTTATTTGGTCAGATGCACCTCTGGAGATTCTTGGTTCAGTTACCTCTATATCCTTTACTGACCCAGCTGATTTACCAATCAAGGATCACAAGTTGACAACTGAAGAGGTATTTGTTGGGTATATAAAATGAATTCAAGTTATTTTTAGTAGTCAGTAGAGTTTTGTACAATGCTTAAAGTGGTTAATATTTAATGCTTTGATTATTGTTTTGGATGCAGGTAAACTCTCTCTGCGATGATTTGAGGGTTTTGGGGAAGCAAGATTTCAAGCATCTTCTAAAGTAATTGCATGGCTAGAACTTCGCTTCCTGCTATTTCTGGCACTGTTTGTTCAAAGGCTTAATACTGAATATATGTTTCTTATTTTTTTTTCTGTCTTGGGGAAATGATATAGTATCTGCTGGATTGTTGTAGGTGGCGGATTAACATTAGAAAAGCTCTTTCACCTACTCAAAAGGCTGATCCTATCACTACAGCTGCAGTGGAAGATAAGCCTGAGATGGATGAAGATGATAGAATACTTAATGAAATGGAGGAACTGACAAATGCGTTGGACCGCAAGAAAAAACGTGAAAAAAAGATTTTGGCAAAAAGAAGAGCTAAGGTTTGTGGTTTTTTTGTTGTGCCAGAGTATATATTAGGGTTGGATACAACACGAATAATTTTCTGATCCGTGCTACATTGTTATTATTTGTTTCGAAACCATGAGATAAATGTTTTACATTATGTTAGTTGATGAGACCAACAAATGGTTTCAGGGCATGCTCAAGACCGAAAAAGTGTTTAATCTATCATGTATCATGGCATTCTAAACCCGTTTCTGACTTTTTAACCCTTTCACTCAATTGGGCTTTGTAGGAAACGGCACGAAAAGCAACAGGAATGCAAATGGATGCAGTAGAAGATGGTTATGTTGATCATGAGTTGTTTTCTCTTGCCTCTATGAAGGTTTACTTTAATTTTTTTTACTTCTCATTATAAATCAGTGTTGTTTAAGGTTTTTTAACAGATTTAAAAAAGCAATCGAGAACTTAATGAGTGGAATAGGTTTTAATAAATTGTTCCTATTAACTATTAGAGTGTTTAGTCATTATTATAAATGGATGCTATGACTTGTAGCACACTATGTATTTTTAGGGAACATATGGAGCGAAACATCTTTTTTGGTTTATGTAACTTAGTTTATTTGATGTGGGTCACTGGGTTTTTTTATTCTGAACTATTTTTCACTTTAAACAAGATATATACGTACAGGTCATTTGTTTGACATATTCCTGGGAATTTACTTCCTTTGTGACCGGGAGATCCACCATAATGTCAAATTACTCGTATTGAGCGTCACTTAGATAGCTAGTGCCTTTACTATTATAACTCTTTGGAGTAAATTACATAGTAGTGATATGGCTTTTTATTTTAGCAAATTCCCCTTACTTCATAAGGAAACCAGGAAAAGGATATCTTACCTTTTGGAATGGCTATTTTGTTTCTTGTAATTAATTTGAATATATTGAGTGTATTGATGATTATAACTTCATGATGCCTATAGTTTTATTAATTACTCATCTTTATTTTCAAATACTTATGAATTAACTGTTTTTCTTGGCTGGTGTCATGGGGTTTCAGGGTAAAAAGGATCTTGTTGCTGTTGACACCACTGAATATGAAGGTGGTGACGGTGAAGCGGATGACAGTGACAACGAAAAAATCAAAGATGGCTCAGAGCATTCATCCAGTGACTTAGATTCTGATGAAGAACGTCAAAGGTGATTGACAAGTTCTATTGATATTGTTCCTTATGTTTTGTTTTCTCACTTATATGTTTTGTTTTCTCGCAATAATGAGAAGTGAGGGGTATATTCCACATGGATTAAAGAGTTGAGGTTAATGAGTTGGTTACAGGGTGTTACCTTAGGAGTTATTGTAGTTAAATAAGGGGAAGTTGTGAGGGAAAGCATAGCCAGTGGGAGGCATGTATTGTTCCTCTTGTTAATTTGTTTTGGGAACTTCTTAATAATAAAACCGTTCTCTAATCACATGTGTTCTCACGTCTATTCACTGCCCTATTCTGTTGGTCTTTTATTATGGGGGAATCTAGGTAGTTAATCACAGCATTTCCCGGTGTGATGCCGCTGTCCCGGTGCTGTACAGTGCCTGACCGCTAAGGTGTGGTCTGCGATAGCATGAGACAAGATTCCGACGAGATCCCGCTATCCCGGCATAGTTAATCCCAACGTTTTCCTGCGAAATCCGGCTATTAGTTATTCCTTCTTTGTTTTATTGTTTCTACTTTCACGTAAGAAGATGAAGTAGAATATGCTATTGAAGATGATGCTTATCTTTGATTCCTATGCTAGAACATGCATTTGAGATTTAATATTTATTATTTGAGATTCCTATGCTATTTGTTATTTTATTACTGTGTTAAAAGACTTCAATATGCACCATCTTTATTTCCTTGACTTTTGTTGGTATTTCAATGTATGTTTTGACTAAGAGTAAGATTTGTAGATTCTTGTTACTAATTATGAATGTTTCAGAGTTTGAGTCATTTGTTAATTTTGCATCAAATATAAGTCTATATAATATTGTTCATGTAATTTGTTCAAAAAAATAGCAATTATCCCGCATATCTTGGAACGTGCTATCTCACTTTTGGGGTTGGCTGCGACACACTGTTATTTGGGATTAACTACCTAGGGAGAATTTAACTGTATTCTCATGTCATATCAGATACGATGAGCAAATGGAATATTTCCTTGAGCAAGCTTATGAGCGCTTTGTGATAAAAAAGGAAGGAGCTGCAAAGCAGCGTAAGCGTATTAAGAAATCATATGATGCAGACTCCCAACTTTTGGAGGTATGTTGCTTTCTTTATGTGACTAGAAATAATTACTCCTGATTTTGGAATTATATAAACAGGAATCTAATTATAATCTGCTTGAAAACCTCTTGTTTTGGTCGACATCTCTTATTCACGTTAGATTCCCTTTCGTTTAAATTCAGTTTCCTTTAATTTCCTCCCTTGCTGACATTCAAACATATCCTATACTATTTCCTTTTGGCTTGTAGGGTGGTGAGGATGATACCATTATTCAGTCTAAATATGATTCCGAGGAAGAACAGGAGGTTCAAGAAGCAAATCCTTTGATGGTGGCACTTAATGATGGGGCAGGTCCCACCCAAGAAGAGATAAAAGATATGTGGTTTAGGCAAGATGTCTTCGCTGAAGCTGAAGAGGAAGAAGGCTTTGAGAAAGATGATAGTGGAAATGAAATGGATATTGATGGGCTGAAGGAGAAAACATCTGTTGCTGAAAAGATCAAAGAAAATAAAACGTCTGCCACTGTGCAGATAGATCATACCCGATCTCAAGCAGCAATGGAAGAGGATTTTGAGATTGTACCTGTGCCTGAAACTGATTCTGATTCATCTTCTGATGAGTCGGAGGTAAACGATATTCATTACAAAGCTGAGATATTGGCTTATGCTAAGAAAATGTTGAAGAAGAAGGATAGGGAACAGGCACTTGATGATGCATATAATAAGGACATGTTTGATTACCGGGGGTTGCCCAAGTGGTATGTCGATGACGAAAGGAAACACCGAAAGCCAAATAAGCCTATCACCAAAGAGGAAATTGCTGCAATGAAAGCACAATTTAAAGAAATTGATGCTCGGCCTGCGAAGAAGGTGGCTGAGGCCAAAGCACGAAAGAAGCGTATTGCAATGAGGAACCTTGAGAAAGTACGTAAGAAGGCTAATGCTATATCAGATCAGCCAGACATATCTGATCGTTCGAAGAGTAAGCAAATTGACCGATTATATAAAAAAGCTGTTCCTAAGAGGCCTCAAAAGGAGTATGTAGTTGCAAAGAAAGGTGTCCAAGTTAGGACTGGCAAGGGAAAAGTCCTTGTTGATCGCAGGATGAAGAAGGATATAAGGAAAAATGGAAAGGGTAATGCCGGAAAAGGAGGTTCCAAGGGGAAGGGTAAAGCTCCGAAGGGTAAGGTTCCTAAGGGCGGCAAAGGATCTTCACAGTCCTCTGCAAAGAAGGGAAGAAAGGGGGCTAAATAAAAATAGATTGTTTTGCAATTTCAGTCACGAGTTCTTATTTTTCCGGCTAAATTTTGTATGCTCTTTTTATCTCGTTTGTTATGTGCCATAGATAATATAAATTAAAGAATAGAGCTGTTTTGTTCTTCATAAAGGAAATCCGAATTTGATTAATTCTTCTGTAATGGATACTGAAAATTACTTAGAATTTGTTTATGGGCACCAACATACCATTATTAGAGGAAATGGTTTACTTAGCGCTGAAAATTGTTCATTAGCATTAGGCAAGTTCTAAAGACTTGATCGATGTTTTGTTTGACATAAGGAGAGAAGGTAGTGATTAGTTGGGACGTTTATTTTGTGACTTTCAAAAGTTTGTAAAATTATTAGCATTTTTTCTCCATAGTTTATAATAATAGTTAAATTAAAGAATATTTATTAAGGTAAAATAAACAAAATTTAGATTTCGGTGTTGTGGAAATTTTACCGGTACATAAGATTGAAATGCATATATAAGTAAATGGTCTGGAGCATAATGAATTAGACAATGCCATTCCATGTTTATTTATTAATGTAAACAATGAAACAAACAATTATATGTTTTATAAAAAGTAATACTTCATTAAGTTATGAAACAAGTCATCAATTACAAATATAATTAGCCTGTAATTCAAGTATATATTTATTTTTACCTATGGTTAAAGACAAAAACATGTTAAAGGCTTTAGATTAAATTTCATTTATATTTATCATGATTTTTTTTTTTACTATATACTTCAATTTACTATACTTAAACAAACACCACCACCCGATAAATAATTTATTTAATAAAATGAGAAAATTATAAGAATTAGAGAAATAATTCTCAGAGAAATAATTATAAACTAAATTTTATGACTCAATTAATCATTAATAACTCAATGACCATTTTATATGCAATTTCAATTATAATTTATGACTCAACGACTTATTGATACACTTAAAGGCTCTAATTACTTATCAAAATTTTTATTTCAATAACTCATATAAAAAGTAAAATAAAAAAATAACCAAATATCTTCAAAGCATGATGCAAGTTTGAATATATACACGTTTTTCAACCAATATTTGTACATTCTCAATTCAAGCATTGATAACGACATTATGAAATGCAGCCAAATTATATCTATTTGAATGATACATTCTGAGTTCATAACTACTTCAATAATAATATTATTTTGTTGTTAATTATTATTTAAGATTGTATATATCTATTATTGTATATGAGTCGATTTTTCCCTTGACGTTAGAATGCATCTCTCGTAATTTTTTTTTTTCATTTTATAATTAAAAAAACAAAATTATAATGGAAAAAAATATTAAATATTTGAAATTAAATAACTTTTAATTATTTCACTCGAAATTTTTTATGTCTTAAATATCCACAAATTTTTCTTGCCTATAATTTTTTGCAACCTCTTCTTGAAGTTTTTTGACTATATCAAATAATTATTTGAAAATTTCATTTCACATTCTAATTATTTAGACGAAACAATAGTTAAAATAATTAAAATAATTAAAATTGTTCTCCATCCATAATACTATAACTATAGAATTTGGTTATATTATGTAATGAATTTTTATCTGCCTTAACAATTTTGTGTAACTAACATTTTTATCATCTATAAAATATTATTATTATTTAAGATTTTTGAACATAAAGAAATTTTAATTTTTATACATGTGAAGAATTGTATGCTATAATAAAATGAAGATACACAATATTATTTAGTGCATGTTTAGATTGACATTGAGATTGATATAATTACGTTGAACATAAAAAATTAAAAATATCAAAATGTACATAAATTTATAAAACTAATATTTAAAAACTAATATAAATTATATAAAATAAAGAATATATTATAGTTAAATGTACAACTTTAACGATAAATAAATGTCTAATTATATAACAAATATATTATTAGAAGAAACACTCTAATGAAATAAAAAAGTTTGAATAAACCAATTCCACATTTAAAAAATATTAAAGACAAGAATTACATATCTAAAGTTGCAAAATTTAATAAATAATCTCGTATTTCATTATACTTTGCATAAATTGTATTAGTTAACAATGTTTTACCTTTTCCTTTATACTAAAACAAACATAATTTATATATAATCGTTCAAAAATACATTTATCTTTAAACACATAAACCTTGAATATATTCTACTTTAAATTAAAAAAATAATATTTTTAAATTACATATTATTATTATTATTATTATTATTTTATACCCACTAATTTATCCAACATTTATTTATTTTTAATTAAGTGAAATTATCACAAATTTTCATCTAATGAGAATTTGAACCAACCAACCCAACCAACTAACAAACATCATGGCCATATTTATTTGGTGCACATTCATATGAGAGAGTATTAATTACCTAAGACAGGTAACTTTTGAGTTCCCTAACCCTCAATAGATTAATGTTTCATTGTTAATTAACCGATCAAGTTGTTGGATAATGGAAAAGAGCAAAATTTTGGTAATTGGGGCAACGGGAAATCTTGGTTACCATTTAGCAGAAACAAGTCTCAAATTTTGTCACCCAACATTTGCTCTTGTTAGAGATTCTTCTTTTTCTGACCCCATCAAATCCCATAAACTTCAATGTCTTTCTCATGCCGGAATTACCCTTCTCAAAGTCTGTTTTTATTTTTTTTATTGCTCTCTCTTTTTATTTTCATATATTCTTTTTTATTCTTATCTGATTCTTGTGGTTGTTTACATTGATTTATGCATAGGGTTCTCTCCAAGATGAAGGTAGCCTTGTTGAGGCTGTGAAATTAGTAGATGTTGTAATTTGTGCTGTTTCAGCTAAACAAACTCTTCAACAAAAGCTTCTCATCAGGGTTATTAAACAACTTGGTTCTATAAAGGTCATTCATATATACATTGGTCAAATTATGTTCCTTGTTTTTACTATCTTTATTTAGGACCTGGATTCTCTTATATTGGGATTCCCTGCATTCACGCAATTGAGACGTCTATAGCCGTTTGATTGAGATCAAACGGGTCAGATTTAAGTTTGATTTCAACCAAACGGGGTTTACGATGTCCTGATTGCGTGAATTCTGAATCCTCTTGTGGAAGGAATCATAATCCCTTTATTTATGTTCCTTGTCTTTTGCTTTTTAAGATAACTTGAAGTGGGTTTTGTAAATGTTAATGGGATTTTAGCTAGTGCTTTCTTGAACATTTGACTCATGAACCCTTCAAATTCTTGTGGTTATTTTTAATATTTTATTAAAATTAAAGGTGGTTTTTTAGACATTGTTTGTTGAAAAGGTTTATGATATGCTAGAATATGTTGTTGAGAAGGTTGATGGTTTATCTCTTGAAGGTCATAGTTGATAGGTTCTGCATAAATGTGTTACAGTACAAAGTATCTAACACAGTTTAGTAGTAACTAGTATTCTAGATGTAAAAAAGCACTTGTTTCTTGCATTATATATGTGTTGAATGATTTCTTTGTTATTTGTTGGTTACAGAGGTTCATCCCATCCGAATTTGGCTCAGATCCTACCAAGGCTCAAGTATGTGAACTTGAGGATGGCTACAATTTCTATGCACCCAAAATTGAAATTAGGAAACTTGTGGAGGCTGAAGGCATTCCGCATACTTTCATCTCCTGCAATTTCTTCATGAAAGTTTTGCTTCCTTCTCTTGTTCAACCAGGCTTAAAAGCCCCTCCTAGAGACAAAGTCACCATATTTGGTGATGGCAATACAAAAGGTCTACTAATTGATCAATAAGACCATTGTTACTTCCTTCGTCCCAAAATAACTGTCATATTTGACCATTTTACACAGATCAAGAAAAGATGATAAATGAAAGAAAGAAAATGTGATTTTATTAAATCAACCTTATTAATCATTGATATAGTATGTTATTTATCATAAATGCAAAGTGAAGAATAATAACTTGGAACACATAATATAAATCAAAGGGTACAATCGAAATAAAGCAGTTAAAGTTGCATTGAAAAGTGAAAATATTTTCGAGACAAACTTCTTTTACAAATGTGACAGCTACTGTGGGACGGAGGAAATGCTATTTTTCAATTGGTATTCTTTTACTTGGTGCTTCCTTATTCCTGAATAGTTTCCAATTGCAGGTGTTTTTATGAATGAAAGTGATGTTGCTGCCTTCACTATTAATGCAGTTGATGACCCTCGCACATTAAATAAAGTGTTGTATTTGAGACCTCAAGGAAACGTTTATTCTTTGAATGAGCTGGTTGAGTTATGGGAAACTAAAATAGGGAAGAAACTTGAGAGGTTGCATGTCTCAGAAGAAGAGCTTCTCCAGAAAATCAAAGGTACTATTGTAATACTACATATGAAGATATGATACAACATATATATGAATCACTTCACTAACACAATTTGGATAAAATAAACTAATCAAAAGAATATTAAAAGAATCCTACAACAACTATAGGTTTTTTATTTAAGAATTAGTTTAGTCCATGCACTTCAATATTTTCTAAAACCTCTCTCATTTGGATTTTTCATAATTATGTATAATCTTATATATAAGGTTTTTTTCACAAGTGAAGACCTGTAAACTTATTTTGATTGAAAAGATTCCAATAACTAGAAATAAATCCAAACCATAAACTTCTACTTTTGAGGGATGCCGTCGACCGTCTTTAGAGTTCCGAGTGATTTTTAAGTATAGGAGGCATGGAAAATCATCTCATACGTATGAATATGAAGTCTCTAGCTTCTTATATACACTCAAACTAACTAATTCACACACTTTCTGCAAATTTCTTTTGGCATTGCAGCAACAACTTACCCTGAAAACTTCGAGATGCTATTTATTTATTCTGCTTTCATAAAAGGAGATCACACATACTTTGATATTGATTCATCCTCTGGTGTCAACGGTACAGAATTATATCCACAGCTGAGATATACATCAATCAACGAATTTTTAGACACACTTGTGTAGACTTTGTTTACGATGTTAGAAACAATGAACCTTTATGTGCGTTTAAAATTTCATTTTTCCCCCATGTTACATGTTTATCTATATATTTTTCAATGCAGTTTAAGAATGTGCAAACCTGTTTTTGGAACAAGTTAACAATATTCATTCTTTGGCAAGAAGTGGTGGGGACAAAATTCAAATTGACTCAATTTTTTCTTATATTTAAGACCGGATGAAGTATAACAATCGGAATTCTTGTCGAGATAATATATGCAACACAAAGGGTTGCACTGGTAATTGAGATTTGCCACTGTTAAAGAAAAGTGACTCAGATTTCTCTCTGTATTTAAAAATCACGGATTTGCACATATTAATTGATGTCGATGATTTTAATCCATTGTCTTTGTATCCTAACACTATTTATTTGATATTCATGTTGTGAGTGAACTATTTTTCTCACTAACAAAAAAAAATGAACTTCCTCGTTTAGTTTCTTCAAAATTATTTGCATCTAAATGTATTTTAGCATCTAGCATTGAAGGCAAGTAATTCTTCTTGTAATATCAAAGTCAAAAACTTATAGTTGTGGGATTTTAGAGAAAATGAGAAGATAAAATAATAAGAACTTGAATATTATTGATAATAGTTTTATACTATCTTGATTATAAAAGACTCAATACTAATCTCTATTTATAGAGAAATATAGAACTCAATCATAAATCTTGAACAAATCATAATAAGACTTTGAAATATTTGAACTCTTTTAACCCATATTAAGGTATTCTTTTTTCAGAAAGAAAATAAAATATTGTTACAGAAAAAGAACTCATCGATTTCAATAAAAAGTAACTTTATTCATTATATCGTTGAGATGATACAACTACTTTTTTTTATTTGGACAACGAAATTTACAACTCAGGACATATATTTTTTTTTCTCTTAGACTATATTTTTTTGGGACTAAATCTCAGACGCTCCTTTATTGAAGGTATAAATACTAATAATATTTTTTGAACAAGTATATGGAATAGTTATCCAACATCAATTTATGAGAGAGAAAAGAATAAATTATTTAATAATGAAAATATCACATGTATATTTTTATTTTCTCTCTTCCATAAATCGACTTTTAAGTATTTGAGAGGATCTCAACTACTAGGTTTTTGCTTTAATAATATACTAGTTTGTAAGCTGTGCGTCGCACGGAAACAGCGATTTTAATAAATAAATTATTATATTAGTTTATATATATATATATATATATATCAAATTTTATAAATTTTATTTTATTGACATTAAAAAAATAAGTTGACTTAAAAAAAAATAATTTAAAATTAAAAAAAATCTAATTATAACTTAATTTAAAAACTATTTTCTTATACGCTCAATACATATATATAAAATAAGTAAATTAGTAAATGTAAAGATGAGTAAGTAACTTAATAATGAATTTTTATTTTTATTATTCGACCTATGTTATTTATATGAAATACAAGACATTTAAGAATTCATATAAATTTTGCTGTAGACAAAATATTTTTCATTTTAGTACTATTCACAAGATGCTAAAGAAAAATAATTTTCCGTTACAAACAAAAAATTACAATACACATAAAAACTATGAGTATCTTTTATCTTTGCATGTTAGTCTTCATTAATCTTTTATGAATCTTTTGCGTGATATTTAATAATAAATTTAGAATGTATAGTTTGAAGTTTAAAAAACCATTACTTTCAATTAATCGATTAAATGAATTGTTTCTTTAATTCCTACATAAATTTTATATTTTCTTAAATAAATTATTATTTTTCTCTTCAATATTTTGGAAATTTAATTGAATTCATGGCTAAGAAGTCTAAATAAATTTTATATTTACTTAAATAAATTATTTTTTATTTAATATAACTGTCAACACCATTTATTAGACAAACCGCTATTTATGAGAGAATTTAAAATCGGAGTTATTAAGACAAATCTTGTATAAGAGAATACAAATATAAATATATAAATGTA
>NC_021165.2:69499284-69519011 GCF_000331145.2 Cicer arietinum | reverse complement strand
AAAAAAAATTAAATAATTAGATTAGATGAAATAAGAATTTTTAAAATAAACACTAAATACATATATATAAAATAAGTAAATTAGTAAATGTAAAGATGAGTAAGTAACTTAATAATGAATTTTTATTTTTATTATTCGACCTATGTTATTTATATGAAATACAAGACATTTAAGAATTCATATAAATTTTGCTGTAGACAAAATATTTTTCATTTTAGTACTATTCACAAGATGCTAAAGAAAAATAATTTTCCGTTACAAACAAAAAATTACAATACACATAAAAACTATGAGTATCTTTTATCTTTGCATGTTAGTCTTCATTAATCTTTCATGAATCTTTTGAATTCTTTTGAAATTGCGTGATATTTAATAATAAATTTAGAATGTATAGTTTGAAGTTTAAAAAACCATTACTTTCAATTAATCGATTAAATGAATTGTTTCTTTAATTCCTACATAAATTTTATATTTTCTTAATTAAATTATTATTTTTCTCTTCAATATTTTGGAAATTTAATTGAATTCATGGCTAAGAAGTCTAAATAAATTTTATATTTACTTAAATAAATTATTTTTTATTTAATATAACTGTCAACACCATTTATTAGACAAACCGCTATTTATGAGAGAATTTAAAATCGGAGTTATTAAGACAAATCTTGTATAAGAGAATACAAATATAAATATATAAATGTACAATTTGTTGACTATTTATGAGTAAATTTAAAATCGGAGTTATTAAGACGAATGTTATATAAGATGATAGAAATATACATATACACATTTACAATTTTTTGAGACAAAATTAAGAAACATAAACAATACAAATTATATATATAAAATAACATAACAATCATAGTAATCTTTTTTTATAAATAAAATAAAATAACAATCATAGATTGAAAAAAATTTACAATTCAAGTAATTAGTGTGAACATATTGCTAAGCGCAACACGAACAAATACATAATTTTACTAGCAATATTAATCTCAAATCGATAAATAAAAGCTCACGAATATTAATCTCAGTACTATCTCCATTGCATAAAAGTTTTGTTTGACATTGAGGAGATCAAAACAAAAACCACATTCTCTCACCTCTAACAACCAAATTCCATGACTCATTTCTTGGAGAAATTGAAGCAACAAAATGGAGAAATTGAAGCAACAAATATGATTTTTGTTTCAGGGATAAAGATGAATAAGAAAACTTTCATAAAGAAAACTTAAAAGAATTGTGTATACAAAGATAATATGAATGATATTTATAAGGGAGACACAAGAAATGAGAGTATTAAAAGAATTCGTAAAATAAAATAAATTTTTTAATTAAATTAATTTGAAGCGGGTGGTTGCTAAAGTAGTGTTTAAAAAAAAATTACAAAAACTGTGTAAGTGGTGGTGTCATTGACTGTTATTCTTCTTCTTTTTTAACTGACCACTAAATTCTCAATCGTTAAACGTCAAGTAACGGTGTAGTGTATTTTATTTTTAATCCATTCTTTTTATTCTTTTAATTGGCCACTAACTTTTCAACTGTCCCATGTACAAAGTCATGTAACATAATTTAATTTTATTCTAAAAAAAAAGATATTATATTGTATAGATTACCTTTTAATTGGCCACTCAATTCTCAACCGTAAAATGTGAAATGTATTATATTTTATTTTTAATTTATTTTGTTATTTTTTAATTGGTCATTCACTCATGCATTTCTCATGTAATGGAAGTTTTATTTTTTCTTAAAAAAAATCTTTTATTTTTAATTTATTTTTCTTATTTTTTAATTTGCCATTAACGTCTCAACGGATACAAGAAAAAACTGTCGGTGTATTGTATTTTATTTTTAATTGACCATTAAACTTTTTTATTTTTAATTCATTCCTTTTATTTTTTTTAATTGGCCATTAACTTCTCAAGAATAATCATGTATTATTTCTATTAATAGAAACTTGATATTTTCTTAACACTCTAGTTTGTTGACACGTGTCAAACTTGTCAATTTATCATGTTTGCTTTATTATAATGTATAGATTTCATTTGACTTTAAATATAAATAAAAGTCAATATATTTAAAATTTAAATATAAATAAAAAGTTAAAATATAAATAAAAAATAAAAATATATTTAAGTTTTATTTATATACTTTGACTTTTGTTTATATTTAAATTCACGTGCATGGAGTTCATGTATGGAAATGTTGTACATTCTTAATGGAGATTAAATTGTTTAAATAAAATGGGGAACAATCATGATTTTCCTGAATGTAGTCTTCCACAGTAGTGTATTTGACATCAGGATAAAGCTCTGAAGCTTCAAATCCAAAGGAGGGTTCAATTTCATAGTTAGTGTGATCTCCTTTCACAAATGTAGTCAGACAAATTGATAGGCCCATATTTAGAGGATATGGTGACTCTGCAAGAACAACATATTAACAATTACTCACTTGTTAATTATGTTGGTTTAGATGACTTCAATAAGATTGACTATTTATAAAAAAATAAAAATACAACAAAAACTTGCAATTGTTTAGAAGGCCTTATATCAATATTCTCAAGCTCCCACAAACTTAATCCGTTAAATGAAAGAAATGTTCTTCTCTAACTGCTAATTAGTTTACCATCACCAAAAATACCAAATTCTACTTTTTTTTTCTTTTTTTGTGTGGTCAACATATCAAATTTCACTTTGAATAAAACAATAATCAAAAAGTCATAAATAGAGGTCAATCCATTAAATATCTCCTTCATTTGGTCAATTAAGTGCATATGATATCTTAGCTATTTTTCGTCTTTTTTTTTTTTCTGAATAATGAAAAGAACTCAAATTTTATATCAATATTATATAGAACTTTATAAAGTCGATATAAAACTTAAGAAAATATCATAGTCTATTCAATCGACTCTTATAAAGAGTGACAATAGTGTATTAGAAAAAATTAAGTCTCACATTGATAAGAGATAAAACTCTATTACTCTTATAAAGAGTCATATTTTTTACTTTAAAAATTGATTTATTAATAACGAGTTAGACTCAATATAAAATTTAAGATTGAATGATATCTTAATTTTTTAAAAAATAAAATAATAATCATAAATCAATATTTTTTTTGACAAAAAATGATAAAATAAAATTCATGTATTTAATTTAAAATTTAGACTAAATAGATGGTATTTTCTTAATCCACTTTTTGCTTATACTTAAGGTTATAGAGGAACTAATAACTAACCTTGAATCAACTTCAATACTGGCTCCTCTAAAACATAGATCCTTTTAAGAGTCTTACTATTCTTCTTCTCCCAAAGAGATATCAAATCATTATATGACAAGGTGTTCGCATGAGGTCTAATAAAGAGAGTTTTGTTCAAGGTCCTTGGATCATCAATGGTTTTTATAGTGAAAGCCGCAACACTCTCTTCGGTATTAAAAGTAGCTGTAAATAAATAAAAAAACTAATTAATTAGAACATAATTCCTTTAAAATAAAATATAAACAAAAAAAAATTAAAAATTGATATAATTAGTCTTAAATTTTAGACAAAATACATCAACATTTAAATTTTTATGTTTATATTTTATTTGAGAGAAAGTGTGTGATATGTAAACTTACATTTGATATTTCCATCTCCAAGGATAATAACTGGATCTGATGGAGAAGCAATGCCCATAAGGTTTGATAGAAAGTGTCGATTGAGAAAATTAGCCACAACATAAGTATAGGGAATTCCTTCAGCTTCAATCATTCTGCGAATTTTGACCTTATTATCAAACATAACTTTTCCTTCATTTACTATATGTGTTCGGTCCACATCATTTCCAAATTCCGAAGGGAAGAACCTCTGAAATAAACAATTATCTTAACAACCTTAAAATATGTATCCTTTATATTTTCTTTGTATGACATAATTATTTTATTTTAATTCTACCTCAAAATACATATTAGATGCATCACTTTGAAATTCATTATACTTTAGCTATACATTTACTAATAACCGTTAATATTCAATGGTTAATCAAAATAACTGTATAAAATACATAATCATAAGGTAGTTCGTAAGAGTTATAGTATAAAGAAGTAATGAGTTTAATTTTTCTCTAATAAAAATAAAAAATTAATTATCAATATTGACTATTTAAAAAGATATATAAAATCACTAAACTTTTAATAAATATTCAATTAACTAGTTTAACAATTTAATTTTTAATGCACCTTAATATTTCCCGCTTCTTTGATAGCGTCAATGATCTTATATTGATCAAATAATTGCATGAAGCTCACGGTTGAAATTACGACGTCTACTTCTTTTATGATCTTGACCAAACTCTGGTGATCATATATATCTCCCTGTCAATAATATTGAACATCATTACAATCCACCAATAACCAAGTAAAAAAAAAAATTGTAGCATTTAGTTTGTCTAAAAAAAAAACAAAATTTTCACCAAAAAAATGAATTTTTTATTTTTATTTTTCAACTTCCTAAAAAAGTATTGAAAATAATAGATATTTTTCTAAAGTCAAACTTTCATATAATTTCAAAAACTTAATTTCTAATAAAATAAAAAATATAATTTTAATAATTAAAAAATGAGTAAAATAAATTTTAGTTCTTATAAAAAAATTATCAATTTTTTAGTCTATAAATTTTTTTAGTCTCTATTTTAAATTATTTTCTTTAAAAAAATAATATTTTTAATCTCTAAATAAAGTTTTTATAAAATCAAAATTGTATTTTAGGCAATAGTTTATTGAGCTTGAAGATTGATTTACATAACATACCAAAATTACATTGACGCCTAGTGTGTTGAAATTTTGAACGATGGATGACTTAAGTGGATTAGAAAGAGTTGATTCTCGTACGAGAGCAAAAGTAGGATGACCAGCTTTAACACTTGCTTCGACTATGAACTTTCCCACGTAACCGATTCCTCCAATCACAAGAATCTTAGTACTCACTTCTACAACCATTGCAAAATTGTTCCGGTGGGATTAGTTATAATTTTTATATGTATACACAATACAAAAAACTCATAAAATATGCGTGATATGGTGTGTACATTATCATGGCAATCAAGTCCTTTAATACTACAAAAATGCAATTTTATTTTGCATAGAAACCAAAAAGTCGTTCTATAGTGCCGTGAGCACGTTGATTTCTATGGTAGTGACATCAATGGGAGATAAAATATGAATAGTTAGTAAAAATATTCAAGAAAGTTTATGTATTAATCTGACATCACATCATTTTTAATGTAAGATATGACATATATAATAAATAATTCTAATTATTTGTTATTATAAAATGATTATACACAGTACATATTTATTAAACTGTTATTATTATTTTAATTGTTTAATTTAAATTGTGTGAGTTATTTAAAGAATTATTATTTTTGTTGATTTTAATAATAAAATGATTTTTATTTATTTAAATGTATTTATTAATTTTTATTAATAAAAATATTAATAAATTGAAATACAATAAATAAAAATATACTAATTAAAAACATTAATATTATATTAATAATGTGAAATAACAAATAATACGATAGGTAAAGAAATGATATAATTTTTTTTTTAAAATGAAACAAAAAGAGTACCGCGTACTAGATTCTCGGAGAGTTTTTTATTTTTTTTATGATATCCAATTTCTTCTGACTTTTGTTTTGATTAATATATTTTGTTTTGAAATATTTGTTTTGATAATTTTATTTGACTTTTTCTTTTGACTGATTGTTAGACAACATTAGAGTTTTGTCAATTAAACTCTAAATTTCAGAACACGGTTACCACGGCACTGCATTTTAAAAGTAGCATCTGAAGTCCTTGAATGTTCTCACAAACTTGGGGATTAATCCTTGAAAAATGATATTATCATCATGTAACAAATTTTCCAATATTTTTATGAATTTAATTGGTATTGTACTCAAATCCAAAAAAAATATAATATATTAGTACATGCATTACCGAATCGGATAACTAATTAATATATATATACAAAGAGAAAGGGATAATTTAAAAAAAGATATTAAACTATAGTGACATAATATTACATTAATGTTATAATGTTCAATAATATTTTACTTGATATATATTTCACAAATTTAACCGTTACATTGAAAGATTATACTATATAAACTTTATATAGTTTTTCACACAAAATTAAATCTGTTTCGGGTGTCAATGCTATATACGACATCTGTAAAATGAATTTGATTGAAAATTTTCCATTATCTTAAAATTAATTCAAACCAGACTAATGAATTATTCAAAATATATATTGTAGTTTCTTCCCTTTTTATATTATTGTTGGTGTTTCCATATCAGTATCAATTTTATGCTCAATATGGTGTTTATATCTATTTCAGGGTCTCATAGCTGTTTTTATCCTTTAAGACTTTAGACATGGAAAATGGATATGAAGTCTCTTACTAATAAATACATGTATTCAAAATAATAATGCCTCTAAAAATGTTATTTGTTATAAAAATTTGTTACAAGAAATAAAATATATGAATATAAAAGTTTTAACCAATCAAATAGTAACATTTTTTTTTAAATAGGAGTTTTGACGAATCATTTAAAAGAGTTAGATCATGACATATATAATTCTTGTAAATCATCTTTTGCAATAATAAATATTTTCTAAATTCATATATCAACACCTTTTTTTAAAGAATTTGGAGATGATTTTTCTATATACGACTCTCGTAATCATAGACAGTAACACTTAATAACTTGTTACTTATGTACTACTCTAATTTTAAATATAAATAAATATTTGATCAATAATGTGTATTAGTACTATAAAGTATGAACATTTTAATTAATAATGTTCTCTAATTTATTTATATATGATCATTACTATAATATCAATTAAACTTGACTAAACTATGATTTTTAGTATAATCAATTTTCAATTTAGTAATTAAATACATTGTTTCTATAATGGAAGTTAAAACTAAAATTTTAATTAAAATCATAACATAAAATATCATTTTAAAATAGAATCAAAAGATAAAATTAAAAAATTTAATGGTGTTAAATTTAAAATATAATCAAACCCATTCACAAATGACATATCACTCAATTATTAATAATTTAATTTAATAATACCAAAATATGTTAATTTTTAAATGTATTAAAAATAATATGGAATTGAAAAGAGGAGGCATAATGCATATAAGTGGAGCAAATTTTCTTGGAAGAGTTTTGGACTGTAGAAAGTTTAATAAATTATTGAAAACTTGAGAAGCAATTTTTGTAAATAAAAAAAATAATACATAGGCGTAGTCAGTATTATTATTTAAAATAGCTATTTTTTAATTTGTGTATCAAAGTTTAAAAGAATCGAAATTCAGATATTGATAAAGTATATTTTTTTTTAAGTAATTTAATAGTTAAACTCTCACTTACACCTTAAGTATGTTGAAGTAGAGAATTTCGAAGTTGAATTTAATATCTTGAATATCAATTTATGTGCAATTATTAATTGAATTGTACTTATAGAATTTTTCTTGTGTAATTTTATCTAAAACATTTTTTTTTTTTTTACATAAATTAACATCTAATTTGAAGTCACAAGATGGTTTGGAGTGACATAGAGGTTGGGAGTTCAACTTATTCATCTAACAAAAATAACAACTAATTATTAGCATTGCCTATTTAAAAGAATTAATATATATGTAGTTTGAGTTAAACGCACAAAATATGTTATCATCTAAATAAATTAAGTCAATTATTTTCATATATTATCTACCGCCACAACAACTCATTCATAGTACTTTTTAAGTTATGGTGCTAGCAATACTCTATTTGACATATGTGATCCATTTTCAAAGTTATGGAATGATATGTATTTCACTTAATAACAGAAATTATCAAATTAGAAGTTATTATAGTTAAAGTCAAATATTTTTAAAAATTTGATAGTTATAGTATTTACAATAACCGTATGTGTATATAAATTATTATTATTTTATTTCAGAAGAGATAATAAATATCATTATAATTAATTTATACAATTACGAAGTTTCAAGTTTAAATATAAAATAAAATATTCAACCTAATAATACATTATTTATCAGTTGAATAAATTTTTTAAAAACTAAATATATATTTAAATTATTTTCATTAATGTATTATTTGGTGTTATTTTTTATAAGAGATATATTAATCGGGAGTACTATAGCTACACCAACATTATATCAAAAAATCAATAAGAAACATTAAAAACTTTTGTAGACAATTAATTAGATTTAAAACCTTTGATGCTTTACAACCAAGTCCCAAGCACTAGACTTTGATATGTTAAACGACCTTCATTGGTGGAGATAGATATAAAAGCTAAAACATCATTATTTTTATTTTGAACAGATTTATGATGTAATTTTAGCCCCTATCGAGGTTGTATTCCAGCTTAATTTGCCTGATGTATTGAGTTAGTTAGACTTTCGACCACATTGTTTGTAGCGAAATGATACCTTTATTAATTATTTAAATATTATTTTTATTAAATTTATTAATAATTCAATTGTAATTTATATTTTCAAAAATCAATTCTAATTTTTATATAAATAAATAGATAGAAATAACACAAGACTATTTAATTTATTATATGAATTAGTAAATTTCAAATAATTTTAACTATTTTAATTTAAAAGAATATTTTACACAAAATGAAAAAGTTGAATGTATAATTAATACATTCTATAAAATATGTTTTTATTGGAAAAAAAATAAATATATTTAAATAACTCAATATTATACAGTTTGATTTTAATTCAATTGTTGAAAATTATCTAATGACATTTTATTCTTCAAACACATTTTTGCTATCAAGATTAGATGAATTATTATGTTTTCACAAATTTAAACATATTTAGAACATATTTTCAAGTTATTATTAAAGAATTATCTAATCCTTTTATACTAGAAAAAATTAAAAAATCCACTCATATAAGTGGGATAACTGTTAATGTTTTATGAGTATATTTTATATTTTTTAAGTAAGCATATTTATATTTTATTATCTACACATAATAACTAATATTATTAAAATAAAAAACAAATTAGTGCTCTTAAAAAATTAAAGTTCTAGATAGTCGCCCATCTCAATCATCCTCAAAGCGACTATTAACTATTTGATGGATATTTTGCAGAAGATAGTTTATCTTCACTATCATGTTGGGTTTTACTCTTTTGTCTTTTGTATGGGTTAGAATATTCATTGTACTACCATTAATAATAAATAAATAAAAATACTAATTACTAACATTAGTCAATAAATAAATAAAATCTAAGAATTTATGTTCTTATAACATGCATTGAATAAGAAAATAATTCATGTGCAACAAAATTAATAGCAAATATTTATGACAAAAAATATATCATATTTAAATCTACAAACTAAAAAAAAATTTTTAAAAAATGCAAAAAAAGAAAAAATTGTATCGAAAATTTCAAGAACAAATGAAATTTATGAGAGTTTCAATAGAAAATTTTAAATTTTCCACAGTTATTTTTCAATATTAAAAATTTAATTTTAAAAATTTTCGGCAGTTATTTTTCATTATCGAAAATTTTAATAATAACAACTACCGAATTTTCAAATGTCCGGATGAGAGTAATTCCTGTAAATTTTAAAAATGAAATTTTTAAATGAAAAATATAAATTCAATTGTAATTGTGAAAGTACAAAATTGAATTTTTTAAATTTTAACCGGAGACATTTTAAACACTTACAATAACAAATTAGAGGTCTTTAAGATTATTTAATTTTTATGATAATTATTACCAAAATCAGCATGTCAAATTTATATTGAGACCTAAAAAAGTTATTAATAAAATTAATACTACTAATTAAATCAAAAAACAAATTTGAAGCCAAAAAAATGTGAGGACTAAGAGGACTATTTTACTTGCGGTGCCCTTGGATCGACCAAGTCATCCTTCAAAAGAATACTGTTTCTAATTAGGTGTCGGTTAGATTGGTGCCATTAAAGTTTGTTCCCATGGTAGTCTCTTCTTTGAAAAAGTCAGCACATTCTTATTATTTTATTAGTTTAATTTATATACACAAATTTTTTATTTGATCAATTAATTATAATTGTTAAATTATTTTTTATACAAGATTAGTACTTTTTTGTTGTTGAAATGATATAAGGTTTTTATTATCTCCTTTTTTTATATATATAATAGGTTCTTATTATTTTTGAACTAATATTGATATTATTTAATAATATTATTGAAAATCATTAAATAAGTTTTTAGTTCATATAAAATTTATTTTGTAGTTCTTACAAAAATATTTTACAAATAGTTTTGGTTCAGGTTGAAACACCGACATATATCTTTTTATGATTTTTTGCAGACATATTTATAAATTTTATAAAATATTTAACCACAAAAATTATTTGAAATTGGATTTCTAAGTTCAAATTTTAGTTACTTTTATCTTTAGTTTATGACGTTAAAAAGTCATAATTAATTTATTTCAAGTAAAAAAATTTAAAGTTTTACAGAATAATTTTTAATAAAGTTCTAAACATGATTGCAAAAAATCATTCAAAAAATTATAAATTAAAAGATAATTAAATATGTTTTGTTTCAGAATATACAAAAAAAATTTGCCGTATGATATTGTAAGGACTAAAAAAATATAATTTTTTTTACGTAAACTAAAAAAAAAAATCTAATAATTTAGAAAATAAATCTATGTTTAAAGACAGTTTTATTTCAAATATACTTATAAAGAGGACAGGTATAATTAAAAACCACCTTTCAAATAAATTTTAGAGAACTAATTTTTTTTTTTTAAAACTATGTGATTGAACTCAAATGACTAATAAATTTTAGTAAAGAATGAATCGTTCGTAAGAATATGAGTTCAAATTTTTGCTGAAATAATTTTTGAACTCATTTATTTTTTAAATTTATGATTTATAATTTTGATGTCATTTATTTTGTCGTTTAGACATATTAATGCTTAATGTGTGATTTTGTAGGTAAAAAATTTGAATTATTTCTACAATAAGATGCACAATAGATCAGTGAACAGCAAAACAGATAAATTGTGAGTCTCATATGCATCCAATATTTATACAAAAGTTCTGGTATACAATTGGATCACTTTGGTTTTATTGGACCAAAAATATATCTTGTGAGCTAAAGAACAAATGTGGAGGTACAAAGAAGATAGGGAAAAAAAAGTTGTCATATTATAAAAGGGAAGCAATCACATAATTAAAGGTAGAACAAATCATACTTAAAAATCAAAACTCTAGCCGTCATTTTCATTTGCTATCATCATCCACCATTGAAGCTTTTGTATGAAGGATTTTTGCTTAAATAAGGAAACTTGCAACCAAGTTGAAGGAGAAGTTGCTACATAAAGCTTGTGTAATTTTATCTTTGATTGCTCATCTGAGTAATTGTTTAAGCTACAATGTTATCTCCATTATTTTATGTTATTTTCATGTTTGAACAAAAACTCATTATGAGTTAAACATAAGAATTATGAAGTAGTGAATGATGTTTGTGGTTTAATATGTTTATAACATGTTTGCATTATTTATTCAAGTTGATTTAATGTTGTATTTAATTCTGAATCTGATCACTTTAGACTTATTGCTAGTTTTTGAACTTAGAAAAAAGGAAGAAAAAAATGGATTTCCTTGTTTAATATAGATTAAGTCATGATTTTTAAGCAAGTGGTTGACATTAAATAACTAGGAATAATGTTTAAGTCCATAGAATAAAAAGATGAACTATAAACTATAGCATGGTTGGACATGACACATGAACTCAAAAATGACATTAATGCATTTGAAAGTCATAATGACTAAGTTGAAAATTCCATGAGATGAGTCTTTTCATAATACAACAATCATGATATAATATTTTAGAATCACTGACTAAGTTCAATGCAAATTATATCTTTAAATTGTTTCCACGATCTCATTTTTAGATATTGAATTGTTTATTCAAACTTGCAATTTTGAAATTAAATTTTACTTTAACTTGTTATTCCAAAAATGTTATCTTCTTTATTTTTATAACAAACAAATTGAACATGTTAGAGATATATTGAAATTAACAACATAATCATTTCTCGTGGTAACAAGATTAATTTATACTATTTATAACAATATATACTTGCATATTTAATTTACGCAACAACATGATATATGCTATTTTTTTTTCAACCTTAATTTGATTATCCATATAACCATATTAAACAAGTTTTAAATATATATATGTAAGATGTCTCCGCCTCATTTATTAACTCGAGTGATAGATAATAGAAACACCATGTGTTAAAAACTCTTTTAACTCAACTTTGTACCAGTGAGAGGGAGTTATGAGTTTCACCACGTATAATAGTACCACAACTAAAATATATTAATTGTATTTTCTGATAAAATTTTCATATTTTTCACCTAAAAAAAATGTAATTTGCTATTTTTTGAAATGTACTCAAAATTTAAAACAATCTCTCATATATTTCAAAAGTTTATAAAACTAAATGAATTTTTTGGGTTAACACAATGGGTGTAATGCATTAAAACTTTGTAGTAAGCTATATAACTGGTCTTAAACGGATAAGACTTAACACACAGTGAGATAGTTTATGGAATTCAAGAAACTTGTTATGTGTTAGAGGTCTCACAGTTACATTCTCACAATTCTGGTTCATGACGCGCAAAATTAGGTTGTACCCTTGTTTTGTTTTCATGAGTTCTTCAGAGATCCGCCACAATTTCATATATATAAGCAAATCATGTTTTCATGCAAGCAGCCCCACTTCACATCCATATTAATGATTTCATCTATTACATGCTACAATTATATACTACTCATAAATGTTTATGGTAATCACTAAAAAAAAAGTTATTTACGTTTTTTTTGACTCATTTGCGGGTTTTTTTACCAATACTTTGTTAGTATTGGAAGTTAAATATAATTCAAATGTTGTTGTTTTGGGTTAAAATTAATTTGGTTCTACATTGTACCCCATATAAATTATAGTTTTAATAACTAATGCCACTTTGATATACTAATGAAAATCAGAAAATAACTCTCTTCCATAATTTCTCTCTTTTCTCCATCATTTTCTAAAACACCACAATTTTCAATTATTAATTTTCACCATTGATTCACCCTCCATTCTTGATAGTGTTCCAACAGTTCGCACATTAAAGCCTTTAATATGGTTGTTATTATCCAAACTAGACCGTTAATTTAAATCCCTCTTGTTACGTCCATAAATAAAAGTCTTAACATGTCAATCAAGTCAATGGTCGGGGCAGATTTGATAGTAGTCTCATTAATATAGTTTAGATAGTTGTAGGGATCTCTTACATGTTGGGTGCGGATTTCAACATGGAGTATTTTTCTTGTTGTGTTGTTGACTTTTTCTTTTGAATTGAAGCCACATGTAATCTTATTAGAAGATAATTAGGGGCAATAATTTTTTTCTAATTACTTATTTCGTTTCATTTTAAATGTATTTTTTATTTATTTTTTTCTGTGTCAAAATATTTATCACTAGTGATTGTAGTTGTGTAAAATATGGGGTATATTATATTTATAAAAGATGCTAACAAGTATCTCTATTTGTTAGACAACCTAACGACAAATATTTTAGAACTTGTATAACTAATAATTTAAAAACTTTATACAAATATAAAATATTTTTATTTTCTTTTTTAATTAGTTAACAAGTGTCCTTTAGACATTTTATCAGCATGACTCTATATTTACTCATGACTAAGTATTCCTGCCTTTTAATGTTTTATGAATACATTTATATTTGTTCATAAAAGTAAATCGTGGTCTTGAAACAAATTCGATTGGATGACACAACTTTATTTTAATTATATCTTTTTTTTTTTTCTTAACAAAAAAATAAAATCGATGAGATGCAAGAGATGTAAGAAAATAATGAAGTGTTTCGATGTAAAAATTAAGGTTTTTAATAGTATATCCAAAAAGATAAATAAATAGTCTATTTAAAAATATAAAAGTAAATAAATAGTCCAATTTACAATAACATTCTCTAGTTACATACTGCGTTAGAAATTTGACTCATTTAAAGTGAAAAGTTGATAAAATTAATGAATCAATAGTTGATAAAATTGGTGAATCAATAGTTGATATTATAATCATTCATGATTGGTCCTGTATATGTATATAATATCAATCATCTATTTAATAATCATTATTAATATTTTTCATTTTATTCTCTAAAATGAGCATATATTGTGAGGATGATAAACATACAATATGCGATCATGTTCCCAATTTTTCAAACAAAATCTCAACTATCCAACAAATAATAATATGCCTAAAAAAACAAATAATAATATCCCAATAATTACCTAATTTTAGACTTTTAACACTCTTTTCAATTTTATTATATCTCAAATTAATTATTACTTATTTCATATATAAAAGAACTTAATAGTTAAGTCTTTAAGATTTAACTCAAGTGACAAGTATCAATAATTTTAATTTACACATTAAATTTTGAATACAAACTCGAAGTTATAGTTATATATATAAATTCTTGGTGAGATTTTCAATCTCATCTAAAAAATAATATACTAACATATGACTTTTTATGATCGCTAAGCGGTGGCTTTTTAATTAAGGCCATGCATAGGATTGCATTATACACTTGTCTTAATAACTTGGATTTGTAAGTGTTAGGTGTTGGGGAGTCCGGATGAGCCTGACATTTGGAATGGGCTAAATAAGGATTCACAAGAGACTTAGACACCACATCTAAATGCAAAACCTTAAGGCATTAGGATTATGAGTCATTCTTCTTATATATCCAATATAGCCTTAGGATTATGGGTCATTCTTCTTATATATCCAATATAGCCTCCGTCCTTGGTCAATGTGAGACTGACCACTCATAATTGAATTCCAACAATCTCCCCCTCAATTATGAGTCCCACCACTAGACTTGATCCACTTGATCCAAGTCCTTTATTGACCACTTGACCACTAGACTTGATCCAAGTCCTTTTTGCTCCCCCATCAAGCCAAACCAGGCTCTGATACCACTTGTTGGGGAGTCCGGAGGAGCCCGACATTCAGAATGGGCTAAACAAGGATTCATAAGAGACTTAGACACCACATCTCAACCCAAAACCTTAAGGCATTAGGATTATGGGTCATTCTTCTTATATATCCAATATAGCCTCCATCCCTAGTCAAAGTGGGACTAACCACTCATAATTGAATTTCAACATTATAATTCTTTTATTTTAGAATTCTTTCAATAGTAATACTAGTAAGTCTAGTATATAAAATGGGAATAAGGCAGTATAACATCAATTACATGTCATTATTGTAGTTATTAATTTTATTTATATATACTAAAATATTAAAAATTAATTTAATTTATTTATATAATAAAATATTTAAAATTGATTTTTTTATTTAACATTTTTATAATTTAAAATTTAAAATTTGCTAATTTTATTTTAAATATTTTAATATTATTTTTCATATTTAAATTTTAATACTATTTAACATTCATTATATATATATAAATATTAAAAAAAGTTATTTTGTTTATAAATTAATATATTAAAAGTTTTAAAATATTTATATACTTTTTTCTTTTTTATTTTTAATATATAAATTAAACTAATAATAAAATTAATTATAATAATAATAACATATTTTATCAAAATCACAAATACCACCTAAATGTCACATTATTAATGAAAGTGTCACATAATAAAAAAAATAGTGAAGACCAAAAAATATCCCAAAAGTAATAAGGGATCAAAAAATTAATTTTGAAAATTGAGAGACTAAGAATTTATATTTTATAAAATAAAGAGACTAAATATGCATTTTAACTAAAATAAAAAGTGAGAAAAAGTACATGTAAAGATACCATCACTATATCATCTCAGGATCAGCATATATATAGGTTGCAATACTCCTACTAATTAATTAACTAAAGGCTAAACTAGTGTTTTTAGTCCCGTAGTTAATTCTCTAATTTTACCGTAGTCCCCAAATTATTTTTTGTTCTGTTTTGATCCCTTAATTATATTTTAAATTGATTATTTTTATTAGTTTTTTACAAAAAAATGTTATATTTTTTTATCTCATTCATTTTCAAATCCAAAAATCCATAAATTTATAATCTTCTTTAATCTTTAAACCCAGAAAATTCATCAATTTTATGATTTTCAAACTCATAACCTGTAAAACTCAGAAAAATAAAATAAAAATCCTCAAACTTATTATATTTCTAAACATATTCTTCATCCATAATAAAATATAATTAAAAATGATAGTTGAAAATTTGATATCTCTGAACTAATTTTTTAATTAGATATATCAACATTTCAATTAGTATTTTTGCTCATATTTCATTTCAGATAGAGTATTTTTTTATAAACTTGTAAAATTGTATTTCAATCAATTAGTTAAGAATCTCAATTCACAACTCACCTTTTCTAAGTAATAAATTTCTCCCAATTTATATATAAAAACTACAATCCTTAGGTAAAACAGAAAGAGATAAGTTCAATACCAAATTAATCAAAAGAAAAGATTTAAAACAACTTTGATAAAAATTGTTAAAATTAGATAGGAAAAAAAAATCAAATCTAGACAAAAAAATTTGCGTTAGTCCAATTCTCAATAAATAGAAACTGAATTGAGATCCATAATAAAAAAAAAAATTGTATTTTGTATAAAAGAGAAAAATAATGATTGTTTTAAGAAAAATAAATAAAAGTGAAGAGAAGATGAAGAAATGAGAAATAGATTTGAAGATTTTTCATTTTTCTTCTGAGATTAAAAGATTATAGATTTAAATTTCTAAGTTATGAAGTTGAAATGTTATAAGTTTGAAGGGATGAATTGTGTGAGTTTTCAAATTGAAAAAAATCATAAATTCATGGATTTATGAATTTGAAGATAAATAAAAGAAATAAGATGACAAAACTAAAGTGTTTTTTTTTTTTTTTTTGTCAAAAACTAATTGAAAGGGCTAATTTGACTAACATAATTAGAATCAAAACAAAGCGAAAAATAATTAAAAGCTTAAAGTGAAATTATAAAATAAGTTAAAAGACTAAAAAATTAATTTAAAATTATAAAAATTAATTAAGATCTAAAATTTTGAAAAGAGAAACATTTCACATATCATTATCACAAAATTTTAAAAACATTGAAAATATGGCAGATACTTTAAATATACATGAACTAAATGTAATTGTTTAAATCATTAAATGCATCATATCTCACCACTGGAACAATATTGTTTGGAGTTTGGCTCAATCAACAATTACTCTTTGATTCTTCATATTTGTGGAATTAAGAATTACTCTTTCTTTAACGACAGGATAAAGATAAAAGGAAATGTTTTAAACCTTGAAATAAACATTTAGTAAAAAATTGGAAATAAACAAAACAAATTAAAAAATTATTTCTAAAGTAGAGACAAAATCGAAAACCCAACCAGGACTTATTTGATTTTTATCTTAAAAACTATATTTTAGTTTTTAAAAATTTAAAAAGAAAAAAGTTGTATAGAGTATTTGTTTTTAAAAACTGTTTTATAAAATAATTTTTAATATTATATTTTTTACAACTAATAAAATAAAACAGATAAATGATATTTTACTTATCATTTTTAAGTTTTTAAAAGAAAAGACACAAACAATTATTACTTTTCATTTATGGCATAATTATAATTATATTTAACTTATAAATTACACAAAATTGAAAACAAAATGGTTCAATGTGCGTATTGAACCCTTGCAGAAACGATGGCTTGCGATTCCAACCCTAGATCACGAATCAAACACGAATCAAACCCTAGCTTGTGATTTTGAGCCCTCTTCTTGTGATGCTCATCCGCCTCACTCCGTATTTTTTATCATTGTGTTATCCATTCTCTATTTGATGATCTCTTAATTAGAACCTGAAATGAACTAATTAGGAGGAAAAACAAATAATATTTTAGTCAATACTTTATAATAGTTTTTAGTTTTACTTGTGTTTAATTTGAATTATAATAATTTTAGTCAAGTGGTATAAGCCTAATATGTGTCTATAGAATTTTGACCCATTTTAGGAATAAGGTAAATCATTCTTTAAATATCTTGTAAAAGTCTCATTTTGGGCAAATTTAGAATGAATTATACTTTCTCTAATGAGAATTGTGAGTGAGCTAGATCTCCTCTTTAAGCTCTTGGATTAGAGATGCTTCTTTTGAATGACTTTCTTACCATTGTGGCAATTCCACATTGACTTATCAATCATTATTGATTGTGGCGCATTCTTCGTCTTTTCAACTTAATTCATATTTGTTTCTTTATTGTCCCTTTTATTTTGTCACTTTGTTTGAAGAAATCATTTGGTTAGATCTTCAATCTTATGTGGAAGCACTCAAATTCATATCATTTATTTGGTTAGTTTTTCTTTTTCTTTCCTTCACATATGATTTTTTTGAATTTAAGTTTCTAAATTGAATTTTCCCCGGATTAAGTTGGTTTCCTTTGTTAATTTCTTTGGACTCCTTAGTATTATGAATCATGATTTATTTGTAATTAATATTAGCATATATATGAGATCAATGAGAATAATTTGTGTTTACAAAATCACCTTTTGTTTATGTTTTTATTTCTCTTCAATTTTTTCTTTAATTCTTGTTTAAAGAGTATGGAGAAATATATGAATAACCTTCCTTAATATTAGCACATATATCTTTTAATTTAATTTTGGATATGAATTTGATTTTATTTGTTAACGGTTAGTAGTTTTCTACTTATATGATATATGATGTGATTTATTTTAAATTTTGTGTGATGACATTGCTTGGTTTTATGCTATGGCTGTTATAATGTTTGTTGCAAAGAATATGTGACCACAAAGGTTGCAAACATCTGTCGCCGTTTTCTTTCACATTTTCAATTTAATTTTTAGCATTGTAGTTATATGAGATTAAATTGCCTTTGTCATATTTTAATTCAAGTAGAAGCAGTTGATGTTGAGACAAACTCTATATTTAAAGTTTTGATGAAAATAAACAAAGGTTAATTAAGAAAATTAATTATGATTCTAAAATGTTATGTTAATTTAACATGTGTTTTTGAGTGGATTTAATTAAGAACAGAATCAAGCAAATCAAGAAAAGACAGCAACAAGATCATTCTGCATCATAATAGAGAATGATCTCCAGCTTCAACAACTGTCCATCACAGCATATTGGTTAAACTTTTTCTATCTCTTTGACAAAGAGTTTGCCCTGGAAATTGTTCATATCTAATCAATACATGGCAAGGAACAAGTAGGATTCATCCAAACTCAAAAAGCTATTTGGTTTCAAAGATCAAATGACTCAAAGACATACAAAAGTCACGACAGTTTGCAAACTCCAAAAAATCAAATGTCAAGAAAGTTCGATCAATCTGGACATATGACAAGACAATTACAAATGAAATCCAGAATGTTTAAAACGGGAACTCCAGAATGATTATTGAAGCTCAAGAAAGTTCAAACTGACAAACCAAGAACGTTAATCATTCTCCGTTTTCTGCACAATGACAGCAACTCTATATCTTCTCTGAACTGATATGTAATTCATCTCCAACATTCTCAATCTACACTCAACACTCAAGACATATAGTGTACCATCCAAGATCAATAAAGAAACGTCAAGAGTATTTTCTAAAAAGGACA
>NC_021165.2:69498484-69499019 GCF_000331145.2 Cicer arietinum | reverse complement strand
ATTTGATCTGTAATTCATCTCCAACATTCTCAAGCTACACTCAAGACTCAAGACAGATAATGTACCATCCAAGATCAACAAAGAAACGTCAAGAGTATTTTCTAAAAATGACAGAATTGCTTTAAATGCAAAACCATTAAAGTCAAAAAGCTATTTTAAAGAAGGATTATTTTTATTCTAAAATAATGTTTCAGTCAAAAAGCAGAGCCTCTCCAATAGCTCTTGTACTTTCATTCAGTGTCTCTACAGCCTATAAATAGAAGGCCAATATCCCGATTCAAGGCAAGAAATTCAAGTACTTCGAAATCCATAAATCAATCACATACATACTTGAAATTCTGCAAAACAGAGGCAATCATACATTCTGATTTCTGCGAAACAGCTGCTGGTTCATACTCATCTATTAGTTTGTGATTATCATTATAGATCCTTTGTAAAGAATCAATTCTCAAACAAGAGTTGAGAAATCTCAGATTCTGTCAAAACAATCAAATTGTAAAAACTCAAACTATAAGAGTTTCTTTATAGTTTGTTT
>NC_021165.2:69497059-69497960 GCF_000331145.2 Cicer arietinum | reverse complement strand
AGAGCCTCTCCAACAGCTCTTGTACTTTCATTTAGTGCCTCTACAGCCTATAAATAGAAGGCCAATATCCCGATTCAAGGCAAGAAATTCAAGTACTTCGAAATCCATAAATCAATCACATACATACTTGAAATTCTGCAAAACAGAGGCAATCATACATTCTGCTTTTTGCGAAACAGCTGCTGATTCATATTCATATATTAGTTTACGCAATTATCATTATATCCTTTGTAAAGAATCAATTCTCAAACAAGAGTTGAGAAATCTCAGATTCTGTCAAAACAATCAAATTGTAAAAACTCAAACTATAAGAGTTTCTTTATAGTTTGTTTTAAGATTACTTCCTATCAAGGTTAGATAGGTGCTGGTATTGCTTTCTGGGTGGAAAGCAATAGAGTTTGAAATAGATCAAGGTTGATCTAGACTAGGTGTTGTAAGATCAAGAAAGCTCTTTGTTTTAAACACTTAGTGGAAAATCTCACAGTGTGAGGACTGGACGTAACCCACGTTGGGTGAACCAGGATAAAATCTTTGTGTGATATTCTCTATCCTATCTCTCTATTTGTCATACTGAATTAATTAACTAAGATAAAACATAAACTGATTTTCTGTTTTCAACTAATCAAGGAACGTTCTCTGTTTTAATATAAAAACCAAGAACGTTCTCCGTTTTCTGTTTTCATAACCAATATCAATCTTGAGTTATTTTCTCAAGTTTTAAACAGGAATTTTAAAAGGTGCATTTACAATTCAAACCCCCCTTTCTTGTAAATCAATATTGTTACTACAATTGGCATCAGAGCTCGGTCTCTAAAAAATTCAAAAACACCTAACAAGTGTTGGAGAAAAGATCTAGAAGAATGTCGAAAGCAAAATACATTGTTGAAGGAGGATCCTCAAA
>NC_021165.2:69495594-69496097 GCF_000331145.2 Cicer arietinum | reverse complement strand
AACAAATGGGAAATGAATTTGATAACTTGTTAAATGACTCAAATCTTCTTATTCAAAAATGTAGTTCTTTGAAAGAACAATTTTATAAAGAGAAAGAAGAAAAAGAAGAAAGCCAGGCTAAAAATAATCTGTTAAAAAATATGATTCAAGAATTGAAAGAAACAAAATTTTTTGAAAATCAAGAATGTCAAGAATGTTCTGCACTACAAACGGAGAACGTTCGACTTAAAAATGAAAACGAACTTCTCAAAGCAGATTTACTAAACTTCATTAAAGCCACTAAAACCTTTCATAACATCATGGGATCTCAAATAGGAATGCGTTCTCTTGGCAAAGCTTATACTGTGCAAGAAAGAGTAAGAAAAATCATGAGATGTCTTCCAATCATTTGGAGACCAATGGTGACAGCTATAAGTCAAGCCAAGAACCTTGAATCATTGCCTCTGGAAGAACTAATTGGAACACTAATAGCTCATGAAGTACTGTTGCAAGAAGACAAACCA
>NC_021165.2:69494443-69495297 GCF_000331145.2 Cicer arietinum | reverse complement strand
TGATTCAAGAATTGAAAGAAACAAGAGTTTTTGAAAGTGAAGAATGTCAAGAACATTCTGCGCTACAAACGGAGAACGTTCAACTTAGAAATGAAAACGAACTTCTCAAAACAGATTTACTAAACTTCATTAAAGCCACTGAAACTTTTCATAACATCATGGGATCTCAAATAGGAATTTTCGATAAAGCTGGCCTTGGTTTCAATCAAACCCAAAAAACCAAACTCTACGAAAATTTCTTTGTCCCAGAAAGAAAGGAAGAAAAATGCAAGACTAGATGCTCATATTGTAAAAAACTTGGACATCTAAAATTTGCTTGCTATTTTAGAAAAAGAGATGAAAAAATTGAAAGAAAAAGGTTTTTTAAAAAGAAGAATCATTATGTTAAAACAGTGTCAAAGAAACAGCAAAATAGAGAACGTTCTCCAGGTTGGCTCCCAAACGGAGAAAGTTCCAAATCACAAGCTGTACGTTTTGAAAACTCTTTTAAACCAAAGCTCAAATCTTCTAAATCCGACACTGTTAAACCCATTTCAAAACCAAACAACACAGCTGTTTCCAAAAAAGGAATGATATACCACTTTAAAGAAAAAACAAAGTGGGTACCTAAGACTGAAATAATATCACATGCAGGTTGGTTTTCCAAAAACAAAGAGAAAGCCTTGGTTCTTGGACAGTGGCTGTTCAAGGCACATGACAGGAGATAGAAACTGTTTCATATCCTTCATCAAGAAGGATGGTGGTTCGGTCATATTTGGAAATGATGATCAAGCTCAAATCAGAGGTAATGGAACAATTGGTAAGACAAACTCTGCTCAAATAAATGATGTTCAATATGTGGAAGGTTTAAAACA
>NC_021165.2:69490441-69493349 GCF_000331145.2 Cicer arietinum | reverse complement strand
CGTGTATCTATCAGAAAAATCATCAACAAAACTCCATACAAAATCTGGAAAAACAGAAAACCAAACATCTCTTACTTTCATATCTTTGGGTGTTATTGTTACATTTTAAACAACAAAGATCTTATTGGAAAATTTGATGCAAAATCTGAAAAAGCAATCTTTCTTGGATACTCAACCGAATCTAAAGGTTATAGAGTATTCAATTTGATAACTAACGTTGTTGAAATAAGTATGCATATATTGTTTGATGATTTTGATGACTTAGACATAAGTAAAAAGGATGAGGAAGAAGAAGAAACTCCAATTGAAACACACCAGCAAAACAGTCTGCAGAAAACAGAGATTGATAAACAATCTTCGTTTCATTCTCCACCAAAAAGCTGGAAAACAATTGGAGATCATCCTCAAACCCAGATCGTTGGAGACACGGCTGATGGAATCAAAACCAGAAAATCATTCAAGAATGATGAAGACAACATGGCAATGATATCTCAGATTGAACTAAAATCAATCAAAGATGCTATTACTGATCAATCTTGGGTAAATGCCATGAAGGAAGAACTACTGCAGTTTGAGAAAAACGAAGTTTGGACTCTAGTACCAGATCCATTAGATCAAACAGTCATTGGCACTCGATGGGTATTCAGAAACAAACTTGATGAAGAAGGTAAGGTTGTTAGGAAACAAAGCAAGATTAGTAGATCAAGGCTACAATCAACAAGAAGGTATAGACTATGATGAAACCTTTGCTCCAGTTGCAAGGTTAGAAGCTATTAGAATACTTCTTGCATATGCATCTCATAAACTTATCAAACTGTTTCAAATAGATGTTAAAAGTGCCTTCTTAAATGGATTTTTAAATGAGCAGGTGTATGTAAAACAGCCCCCAGGTTTTGAAAGTCAATCAAAACCAAATCATGTTTTCAAACTTACCAAAGCAGTATATGGCTTAAAGCAAGCACCGAGGGCTTGGTATGAACAGCTGAGTTCATTTCTAATTGAAAATGATTTTCAAAGAGGAAAAATCGATACTACTTTATTTAAGAAAACAGATGGAAATGAATTACTCATTGTTCAAGTATATGTGGATGACATCATTTTTGCATCAACAAATGAAAAACTATGTGAAAATTTCTCAAAACTTATGCAAAGTGAATTTGAAATGAGCATGATGGGTGAATTAAGATACTTTCTTGGCTTACAAATCAAACAATATGAAAAAGACATTTTTATTTGTCAAGAAAAGTACATCCAATATCTGTTGATAAAATATAAAATGAATGAGTCAAAAATTATGACAACTCCCATGCATCCATCTACTTCTTTAGAAAAAGATGAAAATGGCAAGTCTGTTTCTGAGAAAGAATATCGAGGAATGATTGGTTCCTTGTTGTATCTAACTGCTAGCAGACCAGATATTGTGTTTGCAGTAGGATTATGTGCTCGATTTCAATTAGCGCCAAAAGAATCCCATTTAACAGCAGCAAAACACATATTTAGATATCTTGTTGGAACAACTAATCTTGGTCTTTGGTATAGAAAAAGTTCACATTTTGATATTATAGCATACTGTGATGTTGATTATGCTGGAGATAAAGTTGAAAGAAAAAGCATGAGTGAAGCATGTCAGTTCTTAGGCGAAACATTAATCATTTGGTCGTGCAGAAAACAGAACACCATAGCACTATCCACAACTGAGGCCGAATATGTTTTAGCGGCAAACTGCTGTTCACAGGTTTTGTGGATTAAAAAACAACTTCAAGATTACTCTGTAAGCTATTCCAGTATTCCAATTTATTGTGATAATACAAGTGCTATAAATTTGTCCAAAAATCCCATTCAACATTCTAGATCAAAACATATTGAAATAAAACATCAATTCATTCGTGATCATATCAATAAGAAAGATGTTGAGTTAATCTTTGTTGATACTCAAAATCAACTTGCTGACATTTTTACAAAGCCTCTTGTCGATGATAGTTTCAATTCAATCAAAGAAAAACTGAAAATCATGAAAAATCCAGAAAATTCTGGATAAAATCTGCTTCTGCAGAAAACGGAGATCGTTTATCAGTCTCCGTTTCGCGACTCATCATTCTCCGTTCTGAAAAAACCAACAGTCTGATTTTTCCTCTCAAAATCAAAAAGGCAAATCTTGGCATTTAATACACGTGCCTTTTTGTATGAAGATAGAGTGCTGACACATACACTCTCCATTCCCCGAAAATGCTTTTTCTCTTTTCCTAGGTACAAACAGTTACTATTGGGCAGCATACTCATCATTATTCCACCTTTTTCTCTCCATCTTCTCAAGTCAGAAATCAGTTTTTCTCCTCACCTTCTTTTCCCCAAAAGCTGGACTAACATTCCCTCTCTCTAAATACCACTCATACTGTTCATCTTCTTCACCATCTTCTTCTCAAAAAACGACCATGGCTCGAACCAAACAGTCAGCGCGCAAAAATGCCTCTCCCTGTACACCACCCTCTTCATCTTCTTCATACCAATCCATAGAGCGTTCACCCTCTCCACCACCTCGCCCAACACCACCACACACCTCTTCTCTCTTCTCACACTAGTCAAGAAGTTCTAAACCTCATTCCTCTGTCTACCTTTCTTCCACCACTATACACTCATCCTACACCAAACTTCGCTCAAGTGCCTCCCCATCTTCGCACTAGAATCACTCCTCCACGCCGCTCCATGCGAGTCCAATCTGGAATTGGTACATCGAAATCAATGAACTCTAAACCACATTATTTCATCATCTCAGACTCTGAGAGTGATGATTCTTCTGATTCATGCCCCCCAGTAGCAAAACTACCAACACAACCTGAACCACCAATAAAAACGGCGCCCACATCAACAACACCACCACCACAACATCCATCAACAACCACTAAACCTT
>NC_021165.2:69487904-69489970 GCF_000331145.2 Cicer arietinum | reverse complement strand
ACAAAACTCTTCAAAGAAAAATGGGCTCAACGCCCAGTTGGGATTGGCCGAGTTTTTGTTTTTAACAATCTTGTTGTAGATGGAAATGCTGTTCAGCATCATACTGATGTTCTTGGCTGGACATCATTCTTAAAGATCTCTGAATCGTATTTCCCAGATGTTGTCCGAGCATTCTACTGCAATGCCAAAACATTTGCTGACAAATCTCTAATCATCTCAACGATTAAGGGAGTGGAAATCAAACTGACTATAGATATTTTGGCCACCATTCTTCAGCTACCAACAGAAGGGCCATCTGTTTTTGGTGACCACTGGTATTTGGCTTTGGGTCTACGCAAGACAGAAGTTTTATCCGATTTGTTTGAAGAAGACTCCACTCATTATTTGTCCACCTATCTTAAGCCCCTACCAAAGGTGTTCAATAACATGCGCCAACATACCTTGATTCCACACTGTGGCAGTCATGAGTATGTATCTGATAATGATGCCTTGCTCATTCATCATCTTCTAAACTGCAAGAGACTGAATCTACCCTATGTCATGGTCCTGACTAAAATCTTCAGGCATTTTGGAGTTTCTCTTGCATCTGAAATATCTCTGATAAAAATCTCCAAATTCTCTACCAAGAATCTGTCTCATATGCGTAAAACTTCTTCTGCTCAAACACCCACTCCTCCATCCTTTCCCACCTCATTAAAAAACCCCAGAAAAAATCCCAACACCAGAACATTCTCCACCACCACCAGAACGTTCTCCACCACCTCCAGAACGTTCTCCAGAACATATCCCAACTCCTTCTACCCTCTTTGCTCAAACATCCATCATATCATCCTCAGCCATTCCCTCTTACTCTCAAACACTTCACTCTCCTACCCATGACTTCAGTACCTTCTTGTCTAATCCACTTTTCTCTACCATGTCTCCACTGTTCATCTCCCCTCAGAAAACCAGCTCATCTATCTTTGGCATTAGTCAGTTTTTGAACTTTCCCACTACTGCTAGCCCCTCTAACATATCTATTGGTCCCCTACCCTCTGTATCATCCTCCTTTGCTTCTATTCCATCCATCTCTACAGCACCTATTCCTTCCAACACCGTTGTTGCTACCACCTCTCAACCCTCCGCTGACCTTCACCCTACTCCCACCTTAACTGCACCCTCCAACTCTGACATTATGGCTGCTCTACAGATCATCATGGCAAGACAAGTTCAGCACGATCAAGAGACTGCTTTACTCAGAACTTGGATGGCAGATCACCTTGCTCCCAAGCTGGGAATTCCACGACCGCCTCCTCATCCGATTCCTCCTCCTTCTCAAGTCCCTCATCTTGGAAAATCCTCCTCCTCAGAAGGATCTTCTCCCTCCTTAGCTTCTTAGTTGTTTAACTGTTGTCTTTTTGAATGACAAAGGGGGAGAATTAAGTTAGTTTTAATTTGATAAGCTTGATTATGTAATTCTGCCAATACTAATGTATCTTTGTTATTAATTAAATGAAAAACCATGTTCATTACATACATTGTTTTAATTTCTGTTAAATTAAAAAATGCACAAATTGAGGGGGAGCTGTTAAAACTCTTTATATTAGAATCAGAATTAAAATCTAAATTAACATGTTTGTCATCATCAAAAAGGGGGAGATTGTTGAGACAAACTCTATATTTAAAGTTTTGATGAAAATAAACAAAGGTTAATTAAGAAAATTAATTATGATTCTAAAATGTTATGTTAATTTAACATGTGTTTTTGAGTGGATTTAATTAAGAACAGAATCAAGCAAATCAAGAAAAGACAGCAACAAGATCATTCTGCATCATAACAGAGAATGATCTCCAACTTCAACAACTGTCCATCACAGCATATTGGTTAAACTTTTTCTATCTCTTTGACAAAGAGTTTGCCCTGGAAATTATTCATATCTAATCAATACATGGCAATGAACAAGTAGGATTCATCCAAACTCAAAAAAGCTATTTGGTTTCAAAGATTAAAGGACTCAAAGACAGACAAAAGTCATGACAGTTTGCAAACTCCAAAAAATCAAATGTCAAGAAAGTTCGATCAATCT
>NC_021165.2:69459963-69487510 GCF_000331145.2 Cicer arietinum | reverse complement strand
TGTCAAAACAATCAAATTGTAAAAACTCAAACTATAAGAGTTTCTTTATAGTTTGTTTTAAGATTACTTCCTATCAAGGTTAGATAGGTATTGATATTGCTTTATGGGTGGAAAGCAATAAAGTTTGAAATAGATCAATGTTGACATAGACTAGGTGTTGTAAGATCAAAAAAGCTCTTTGTTTTAAACACTTAGTGGAAAATCTCACAGTGTGAGGACTGGGCGTAACCCACGTTTGGTGAACCAGGATAAAATCTTTGTGTGGTATTCTCTATCCTATCTCTCTATTTATCATACTGAATTAATTAACTAAGATAAAACATAAACTGATTTTCTGTTTTCAACTAATCAAGGAACGTTCTCTGTTTTAATACAAAAACCAAGAACGTTCTCCGTTTTCTGTTTTCATAACCAAGATCAATCTTGAGTTATTTTCTCAAGTTTTAAACATGAATTTTAAAAGGTGCGTTTACAATTCAAACCCCCTTTCTTGTAAATCAATATTGTTACTTCAGTTGAAGCTATGACTATTCATAGAAAATCACATGATGATATGAATTGAACTTAAAGATGGTTTATCAAGGAAAAGAGTTCAATTAAATAGAATTAGTAAATAACTAAATGATATGAGTTGCAACTTATCATGTGAACTGTGTAACTAACCACTATTTGATCCACTTTGTATTTCTTGCCATTTTCTTTCACATTATTTGATGGGATGGAACCTGCAATGGTCATAAATTAATCAACTTACAACACTAACCTGAATAGTTATGATTCAATTCCTATTGACAATTTCTTGTTAATCTTATAGGATCCTAAAAATTAAAAATAAGCTTTACAATAAAAGGATCTTAAGTAACTTGGATAGATATAGTTTAATTTGTTGTCATATAAATAAACGAAGATAACTTAATTAATTGACAATTTTTTGTTTATTTTATAGGATTCTAAATAAATAAATAAGTTGTAGAATAAAAGAATCTTAAATAATTTGAATATATATAGTCTAATTTTGTTGGCTTACACTTGAGTGATTCGAGCATAATTTATGACCATGAAAACACTAAGTTAAATTGGAATTTCATAATAATTTAATTTGGTGCAAATCAAGGGCGACGAGTACTATGTGTATTACTCTGCAACTACAACTATGTATATAATGTGTATATGTTTGAAATTACTAAATAGGTTTTGAGAATTCGAAAAATCACGAAGAATTCAAGCTTTTCTTCCCAATTCTATATGACTTTCTTCTCTTTCACCACTCGGGCTTCTGCCTTTGCCTAATGTTGCCTCTGCTGCATAGGTAACCTAGACAGCGGCGATCTTCTCGGAAGCGTATAGGAGTCACGATATCCTCTATATTTTTATTTATTTTATTTATAATAATGATATTATATATATAATAATGATAGATTATCAAAATAATAGTGATAAATTATTAAAAAATCCTCAAACCTTTATGGTTTAGAGAAATTGAAATTGCATTTTGCCTTTCCCATGACCTCTATTCTCTCACATTTCTACTCAATTTGTTCTCATTCTCTTAGAATTTATACTAATAAAATATGATAAAATTAATAGAACAAACTCTTTATATCGATAAGCTACATAATATCGTATGATAAATTAATTAATCTCGAATAGTGTGATATATGATATATTATATAGTGAGATACTATTTTTTAATTGTGAATTGTTTTAATTAATATGTGTATTTTTTTAGGAGTGACACAATGTTTAAACATAAAAAAATTGATGCATTTGTTCAAGAAGAAAGTTTTCGAAAAAGATGAAAATCGTAAAATGAATATATTTTATTTGATTGAATTGTTTGAAGTTTTAAAAGCTTGTATGAATTGTGTGACTTGTGAAAAGTGTAAAACTTGTGAGAATTATAATTCTAACTTTTTCAACTTGTCTATTATGTATGAATTGTGTGGAACTCTAAAAAAAACTATATGACTTTTAAGAATTTCAATTATAATATTTTAGTTAATATTTGTCGCTCACCGACTCTCCCTGGTATTTTGTGCAAGATCCTCTACTAAACCTATCTATTTACCAAGTGAAAAGTTGGTCAAGAAAATTTGAGATCATGAGTTTGTTTGGTTCTTATCTATTATCTTATTATATAAAGTTATAAATTTTGGAATTTTTTTATGATATCATTGATTGAGTGACTGAACTTTGTTTGCTATGCATGTATGGCTTGCAGGTTTCTCAATTGTTTTTTTTATTTTTCTTATTAGATTCTTCATTTTCATATAGTACTTTTGAAATTCATTTTCATATAGTACTTTTGAAATTATAATGGAGAATACTAGTGTTTATTCTTGTCACAATTCTTTTTATGAATCATTTGCATGATTTTGCTTTGTTTTTCAACTTTTTTGTTTTATCATTGACCATTTCTTTTTTGTTATCGTGGGTTTGCTTATTTTTATTTTTATTTTTATAAATGACAACTAATGTCAACAGTTTTGAATCAAAATTTTGCTCCGACTAGTCAACATTATCAATTAATCAAAATTATATTTTAATTTAATTTATTTATAATTATTCTATATTTTTAATTTAATATAACTCTGATAGTATACACGTGATAAAGTAAACAATTGATGATAAAATTAATGATATTGATATACTAATTATAATATATTAACATTGATATACAACGAGATAAAGTAAACCATTAATGATCAAATTATAAATTTTCTGCATGTAATAAACAACAAATTATAAATCCAGTTCTTGATGGTTATATGTATTTATTCATTTTTGTTATTTTTCAAGTATAAATTCTTTTATATTTCTTATTAAATATATTTGAGTTGGTATGTGACAAAATAAATCAATTATGTTAAATTATTGACAAAAATATATACTCATTATAATTTATTAATACTGATATACACATGTCAAATTGAATTATTCATGATAAAATTAAAATTTATTTCTATAAAATCTAAATGGAAGTCGTACATAATAGTGATATAATATGTAAAAAATAACAACTATATAGATAAACAAAAATCATTTCTCAATGATTTTTGTTTGAATGGATTGTTTTGAATTCTATTTCTAATGGATAATTGTTTTTATTATTGTTTATTATTATTATTATTATTATTATTAATTAGTCAAAATTATATTTTAATTCAATTTTTTTACAATGGGATAAAAAGTTGCTTAGTGATTGAAGAGGAGGAGTTAGGAAGTGTATTTTAACAAGGAGATTGCGAGTTGGATCTTCACCTACAACAAAAAACTAATAATATTAACAAAACACATTTTTCGACCTCCAAAATATGTAAACAATGCATTATATGAATAATAGTCCCTATTTTATTTTAATTTTTTATCTTAAAAGAGATGTTGTCTAACCTAATAATATCGACATTGTTAGTTAAATTAGAGTTTAAAATAATTTATTTTTGTTCCTTTCGATTAGGAATTTGATAAAATTATCTTCTTGCATGTTCAATTGCATTAATTATTGTTTCACTTATATGCCTAATTAGTTTATATCAATAAATATTATTATGATAATACTAACTAATTTTTTTTTGTTGAATGATGAAATTGTAAAAACAATATCATTTAACAACAAATTTAATAATAGTAAATCAACTTTCTTATTTTTTCTTCTTTTTATTACAAAATGAACTTTCTTTTCTTTTAATAAGCTAGTATCATACTTGAAATGAATCTTTTTGGGTTTTTATTAGCCTCTTATACTCTGGACCTACGGTTCTTATGTGGGAAAGGAAGATTTCACCTAAAGCTGAGGTGGGGTTGATGAATGGAAAATCCAGGGGCATATCTCATCATTCACATAAACAAATAATCAAAAAATTCTTGGCTATAGATGAAACAGGTCCACCAATCTCTCCATTAAAATTGAAGCTCCACAGGTTCCAAAAATATTGACATTGAAACATCAAAGAAATAAGCAAATGTGACAACGACTTTAGGTCTAAAACAAAAAATTACTAAGCAATAGATGATTTTAACTTGTTTTTGCATATGCTTTTATGCAATGAACTTTGATATTGTGGCAAAATAATTCTTTCAAATTTGGCCATACAAGTGCAATTGTGACTATGATGTCGCTGCGAAAACCTCTAAAACCTTTATATCGCTAGTGTGACTACAATTTCAACTAAGGTGATTATTATTTTTCTTAAAAAAGTTTCATACTTTAGTAAAAGGTTCAATCTAAAATTATTTGAATCTTTATTTTATTTTTTATTTTTTCATGTCATATAACTGAAAAGTGAAAGAAAATGCAATGTTTAATTTGCAATGATCTTATTTATTTATTTATTTATACTAGAGAGCAGTATACAACCAGAATATGTTTATGTACTTTAATAGAAAAAGAATCTTGATAAGAAGCATTTGGAATGACTCATCCAACAAATTATAATAGAAAATCTTGTGGTTTACATTTCCATCTTCAGATTACTAGCTTCAATCAAACCTACAGTCATAAAACAACACATTTAGAATTTACATTTTCAAGTATCCTAGTTCAATTGCTTTCAAAGTAGTAAACAATTTAACTTAGTCTATAAAATAAGGGTGTTTGTCAGATGAACATATTCAGTAAATTTGACAAAACTACCTTGAGTCATATATTTAGTTAACAATAATTAAAAGTGATGTAAAAAAAATCTTGATTTTGTTGAAAAGGGACTTATCAATATCTGTGGGGCTATCACGTCTCTATCATCTATGAAAATCCAATTTGTCATGCTTCAACTTTCTACTTGTATGAGAACAGGCTAAGGAAAAAAAGTGATTTGACAAGTCATAAATTTGTAGGTACCTGTAAATGGCTGAGAAGGAAATGATGTTGATCGTCCTTGATCAAAAATCACATTGTGAAGGTTTTGGAAATCACCTTCCAAAGTTGAGGAGGGTAGAATATGCTGCAGTCGACATAAATTAAGGTCAATTGTAGAAAACTAATCATTAATGAACATGAACAATGTTTTAGAGGACAGATACAAAGAGGTGAAACATACAGTGAAACATGATGAGTCAACAAACATTTCAGGTAAAGATGCAGGGGCATTAATGTTCCTTCTAATGTCGATATCCGGAGGCATTAGTCCGATATTGTTTATTATTCCACCACAATATGAAAGTGATGAAACTAGTTGTTGGCTTGAATTGAAGTTAAGATATGAAGGATTTGCCATGTCTGATTGCATCCCTATGCTTGGAAAATTTTGAGGAAAAACCTGTATATGTTTCAAATAATATAAGAGCATTTTAGCATGCAAGCTAAAAAAAGAAAAGAAGATGAGATTTTAAACTGTGGTTGCACTAACAATGTGTCTCAATCCATGATATTGTGGATAATTGTTGTTCAATGTGACTTAGTGTATTGTATTATGTTTAGATTGACGGTCAATTAGTCATAATCCTATAGCAATGTAGATTTAATCATTTTACTGTCAATCTAAACATGTACTTAATTACGGACGGACACAGAACTAACAAGGATTTTAAATATAAAATAGTTGTGGAATTAGTTGATATCGCAAAGAATTGCGGTAAACCTCAATCACGGTTGTGTTGTGGTTTTGGAAACATCAAAAGCCATTTTTTCCCATCTTGAATCACAGTGACAAACCTTTATTTAAAACCATTGACCTAACATTCAAAATCACCATGTTGCATACCAGATCACGGATAATTGCAGTCAAATGCGATTTTAGAGAAAATATAAACTAAATTTGTGCAACTTGCAATGCCCTTACCTCTTTGGCAAATAATTCATCAATGTTGAAATCAAGTCTTGGGTTTACAGCAGCTAATTTCATTGATAAGAACTGCACACAGTGATAATGTACAATGAGTTAGGTGCATACAGTGATAAAACTCATCAAACACTTCTAAGTTAATGTCTAAAAGTATGGAAATGAAGCAGGACTAAAACTCTAACCTCAACTTGTCGTTGAAGAGACTGAACATAGTTAATGATTTCATCAAGCATTCCAGCTTTGCCTGCAATTTTGTTGCATCCTGGCACTAAATCTTGCAAATACTTCATTCTCTCACTTATTTTTTCCCTTCTAACCTACACCAAACAGACCATAACAGAACATTAGCATTTATGCTAAAAAAAATTAAAAATAATATTAACTTTGTCTCCAAACATCAATGTAACTTTAATTAATAACAAATAACTTTAGTAAAATCAATTTTGTGAAACAAGTTTATTCAAAATCACATTTTGTTAATTTAAATAATGACAAGTTAACCACAATAACTTTTTGTCTATTAGATTTCAGCTCTTTGATAAAACTCAGAGCTCACGTATAAAATGATCATTAGTAACACAAATGAGATGATAAGTTAATTAGTACTCACTCTTTCAGCTAAGCTATGACTATCAGTGGCTTGACCACGACGTGCACGAACATGAATGTAATCAAGCTTTTGATTTTGATTCTCAGAAACTTTTGAATTTTCCTTGGAAGTCTGAGCAGAATTTTCCCTGTTGTTTTTGTTGAATTTTGTAGTCTTGTGTCCCTTTGTTTGCTCCGTAATTTTAGATTCATCTTCTTCCTCTGCACTCACTTTGATCCTCTTGTCTTTGTTATCATCATCACTTTCCTCCGCAACAACAACAACCTAAACAAAAACCAACAAAGCTTAAAACCACAAAACCAACCAACCAAACATCACCTTAACAAACAAAACTTCCAAAATCTCATCACACCTTTGAATTCATAGCTTTTCTTTTCTTAGTGTTAACTACCACCTCATCGAGAGCAGAATCACAGCCATTAACCATCATAATTTGATGTGAAGAAGAGAATCCATTTCCGCAAAAGTAACCATGGTAATCTTGCTCTTGTTCATGTTCATGTTCATGTTCATGTTGCCACTTTCTTCTTGCTCTTTGTCTTTCCAACACTGTCATATCCGAAACGGTTGCTCCTCCTCCAAGATTCGCAGAAGTGTTGAGACAGTGTAACATTTTTCACTTGTCGTTGTTTGTTAATATTGTTAATATCTTGTTACGTGCTAAAGTGCGCACTGGGCAATGTGTATGGAAAATAGAATGTTGATAACGTGGAGAGGGAGGGAAATGAAATGTTGTGAAGGATGAGAGTAGAAGTTGTTGCGAATATATACTAGTACTAAATAATAAAAAGGTAAATAAATTACAGGTATTTTATGTTAAAAAAAAGCAGAGCCGGTCCAACAAAGCAAGCGCTTTAGACCTCCTTAAAAAACAAAATTTTTCACTTAAAAAAGACCTCAAATATTTTTTTATATATGAAAATGCGTCAAATTTTAATATTTTTAAAACTAATTTTAAAAAGGATATAATTTATTTAATTTGAGTTTAAAAAGGTTGTTGTAAATAAAAAAGAATAAAATAAAACTGGGCGGAATGTGAGAAGGAGTGGCCGGAATTATTAGAGTAGTGAGTGTGTGGGGCAGAGTGCCAACCGGTATATCCATAACCATGGCCGTGGGCTCTAGGTCCCACTGACATGACTGCCACGTGGGCGTGTTCCAACTCACCAAAACGGCAGTGTTTTTAAGCTTTCTACACACACCTAGAAAAGAAATAATTTATTATAGAAAAAGAAAACAATTTGCAAAATAATTATAAAATTAAATTCTTTAATGAACAAATATATTAATATATATCAAATTGACTTATGTACTGTAAAAATTCTGAAACTTTTTAAAATAATATATTGAATTGTACAATCATGTTCACCAATATAATAAAGTAAATTTTCTTCTATATTAAAATTAAAGTAAAATTTGTGTCTTTTCATTTCATCCGCTTATGTATGACCTTAAAGATAAGTTGAATGGAAGAAAGTTAGCTATAGATACTGATAATAAAGGTTGTGTTTAGATACACTAATATTGAATAATTGGTAAAAGTCTATTATTCCTTTCAACGAGTTGCATGTAATTGATTAATCAACAAAAAAAGTAAGGTTACACTTTAAAGAAAGGGATTGATGGTTTTTTTTATTTAAAAAAAGTCTGTTAGAATGTGTCGGGTAATCATAAATAGGTTAGGAATTAACATCCTACTTAGTTGCTAAACATGAATAGATTTTTTGTTTTAATTAGTTATTTGTGATTGTAATAGGACATATTAGATTAAGGAAATCAGATATTTTTTTCTTAGAACTAATTGGTTATATTGATAACTAAGGTTGGTTATCGAGTTATGCAAGCAAAATCCAATAGTCAGTCAGAGTCTCAATTTTTTATTTATAATTTTTTTATAATATAATAAAATGAATGTGAATTTATTTTCTTATTATAAATGAATGTGATATAGTTCGATTAAAATTGAATAATTTAAACTTAATATTTTAAATTATAAAATTAAGATCTACAATTATTTAATAGACGTACCATCAATATTCTAAATATGTAAATGCATAATGCGAATGCGAATTCCTAGTTAAGCGACCCATCCATGAATCTACTTGATTTCTTTCTATGCAACCACTTGACATTAAATATTATTCATTTGTCTAAATCATGCTTTGCTTGCAAATTTATGCAGTCATTTGAGGCTTGATGCAATATTTGGATTTGTAAGGGGCAACCAAATTATAATTTCAAAGTTGTAGGATCAATTCCAGAGAGGATGAAGGCTACTTCCACTAATTATCACATAATGGGCCCTCTCTCAAGTCTCACATAGACCTTCCCTCCCTCTATATATCTCTTTACCTTTATTTTTTGTTAGAGTCTCTTATATAGGTCCCTCACTTTCTATATATGTACTAATAGCATACACTTAAAAATGTCCCAATACAATAATAGCAAAAGGAAAATGGGTCATGCTTTCTACATCTCATTTCTCCCATCACTTTCTTTGTAGAATACATCAATAGAAAACTACTATGTCCCCCTATTAATTTGTTTTTCTAGTGTGTCTTTTTTCTAGTTTCTCAAGTGCTTTCCATCCTATATTCTCTTAATTTGACTAACCCTTAATAATGCATTGATTATCTAGGCGTGTCCCAATCCATACACCCTGTATAAACAAATAATGTTCTTCTTGTTACCTTTATATATAATCAATTAGGCAAATATTATGATATTACTATAGCTATCTCAAATATTTGTTTAATTACCATTAGAACATTGAACCAATTCCAATTCAAAAGAATAAAGATAAGAAAACGTCAAGAAGAACAAACGTGATTTTTTTTTTATTTTCTTTTATTTTTTTTTATTTTATCGTAGAATTAATTTAATTAATTTTACTTATATATGTGATTTTTTTTTTATCGTAGAGTTTAATTAATTTTACTTTTATATGTAACAGTTAAATGACCACATTATCTTTCTACTATTTAAAAAAATGGAAAAAGTAAAATTATTATTAATAATAACGACCTAATCATCATTTTACATATTTAATTAATTAAAATTATGATTTACATGTTCAATTAGTATTTAAATATTACAGTTCAGATAACTGTATTACTCCATAAACTATACAACTAGAGGGATATGCTCATCTATTATTAAGTATGAACAAACTATTCTACACAACAATTAATTATTACCATTAAAATTTTAATTGAACAAACTATTCTACACAAATAATGAAAATTAATATCACTACCTTAAGATGTACTATATTTTTTGTTAGATGTATTTGTTTATTAGTTATACAAGTTAAATACAATAGTTAATTATTATAGTTAGTTATACTAATTAGTTGTTACATATTGTCTATAAATCTTATTATCATTTGAGATACTTGAATAATTTTCTCATAATTTAATATATTTTTTTATTTTATTTCATCATTTTTATCTAGAATCATAATTAATATTTGTTCCAAACAAAATGTAACACCGTGTTGTTATTAATAGCACGAGAGTTTTGAGGCAGTTTCAATTGGTTGTCTACTATTTTCTTTGTTTTATTTATTTTATATTGCTGATACATTATCTATGTGCTAATTGTTTTGCCCCTTTCAAGGCCCACTAAGAATTCAAAAAATGTCCCACTTGTCATGTAAAAATATATATGAAAAATAATTGAAAGGCCTACTTATCTTATCTAATTGATATATATTGAACCAAAATAATAATTGAGGGGAGGGAGATGTGATATGAGGAAGAGAACAACAAATCCTATGTACAAAATTGTACAAGGGAATCCTATTCATGCAAAGTATGCACCTACTCCATATTAAATATTTTTAGTGGCTACAATGTATCATAGAAGGGTTCTTGAATCTCGAGACTCTATTGGTGGTATCTATTGCTCCATTACGTAAAACAATGTACAAACTATAATTCAGATGGATATGCTATGGGCTTCCTTCTCTTCTTTAATGCACAAACATGTTCAACTTACACTTTCACCAAACAATATGTATTCACTCACTAGAAGTCACTTACTCTTCCTCTACTTTTTGTCACACTGTACCGACATTTTTTAATTGTGTTCAAAATCACCGCAAAGTATATTAAGTAATTAAATCTTATTGCAAATATTAGTTGTGGGCAAAAAACCAAAAATTTAATTGGTTCAGAGAACTGAATCAAATCAAATTATTTTAAAATTAAATCGGTTTAAAAAAGTTAAAAATTAATTTTTATCTTAAAATTAAATTTTTTTAATTTTATTGATTTTAAAAAATAAAGTGAACTGAGAATTAATTTAAAAAATAAAGTGAACTGAGAATTAATTTAAAAAATAAAGTTAAATTTTAATTCTAACAAAATTCCAAAAGACCAAAATCTGAGAATTAATTTTTATATGTTCAAAAAACCTAAAATTAAAATGAACTGAAATGAAACCATGGTTCATGTCTGTTGGCAGCCGCCGCTGCAAATAGAAAAGTCATCTATACTCTCTTTGCATGTCTGCACCCTCTGTCCCTTCGTCTCTCGCCGTTTCCTCTCAGATATTCATCCACTTCCGTGCGGATCCAGAACCTTAATCTAGATAATGTAAATAGTGATTGAGTTTAAATAAAATCTTAGGGTGTCAAATTTTTAAAATTTAATAGATAAATAAATATAATATTTTATTATATATTAGAATTTTAGGTGTCAAATTAAACTTTTACTTGAGGGACATTAAATTGAAAATTTAAACATATTGGTTCGTATTTTGAAGAGACAAAAATCTTAATTAAAAAATAAACGATTTAGTTGAACTATTACAAAATTTTTTCAAACTTCGAAACATTCCAAAGAAAGATTTAAAAATTAAGAAACTTTTCTAAACACTAATTTGTATACTATTAAAATAATTATATAAAAATTATTTTTATAACAAAATTATATAAACCACAATTCAAAAAATAATATATTAATAAAAATAATTGAATACAACATTTTTTAAAGTTAAATATGTTTTTTAGTCCCTATAAATTTTAACCTTTTCATTTAAGTATTTGTAAAAAGATAAATCAATTTTTAATCGCTAAAGAATTATCAATGCATGCAGTTTTAGTCATTCTTATTAAGTTAATATATATTTTGAATGAATTTTTGTAGGAATGTTTACAACATTATAAAAAAAAAATTACTCTACAGAAAATGACCTCCAAATTCAATTTCTACCGGTCTATATTTTTTATACTTTTATCTTTAGATTTTTATATTTAAAAATTCATTTTTATTTTTATTTTAAAAAAATTGGGAAGAGGAAAGATTATTAATAATGGTGACACTAATGATCATTTTACAACTGTCTCGTACACGATTTGAGCTTTGTCTCTAAATTTGTATTTAATTAATTCCAAGTTAAAAATTTTAAATTTTAGTGGAGGAACTTTTTATAGTATTCTAAACATACTTGCAAAAAATAATTCAAAAAATTTAAAAGTTGAAGGATAATTAAACATTTTTCATTTTAACATGGACTGAAATTATTTGCTAAATAATTTTGTAAGGACTAAAATTGTATTATTTCTTTTATAGGGACTAAAATTAAAATGTTCAAATTTAAATTATATGTAAGAAAATAAAAGTTAATCTTTCTATATAATGTGAAATAAAATATAATAGTTTTGTTCAAATTCAATGGTCAAATTTATACGACGGGAAACTATGCCTAAATCAATACATGTTTGATTTAGTTTGAACTCAAATATAAATAAATAAATAAATTTAATTAATTTTAATTAAATTTTGATTTAATGGATCGTTGGTTTGATTTGTATTTCTCTAAAAGAAAGTTGTGACAAACACAATTAAAATTTAAGTTAAAAGATAAAATATACATCTTAATTACAATTTATATTTTTTTAATTTTTGTTATAGGTATTAAAAATAAACTGTTTCGGACTTCGTGGCCATAATGGTCAGATTTAGAGTTGTTAATGAACACTATATCCACATTCATATAAAAATTATTATAAATCATAATCAGTTTTTATAACTAATTCTTATAATTGAATTTGATTTTACAATACGGATTATAAAATCAGTTTTATCCATAACCAGTTTTATAACTATTTTTGAATTTTATAACCGATTTTAAGTTTTTAAAATCGATTTCGAACACAATATCAGTTTTCAAAAATAATTTATTTTTTTAAATCAATGAAAAATGAGATTTATAATCTTTTTAATAAAAAGCTTTGGCAATTGGGCCAATTTTAAATTTAAGGGTTTTCTATCTCGGGGAACTTATGTGAAAGAGACTTTCTTTAACTTAGAGTGTTTTAGGCCCTTAACATATGTGGGTTGGGACCTAGATTTGAAGGTTTTATGAAATTGACAATTCGTTGTAGGGGCTAGGGTACCAGAGGAGTATTTATGATTTCGTCTATCATGTATTTATGATATACAAAAAAATGGACAATCTAGTCTAAAGTATATGGACCGAAATTATTGTGTTAATATCCATATTTTTAAAATTTGTTATGAATACAGATGTGATTTTTCTTTGATAATTGGTTAATTTGAGCATCCATAACCACACTATATATGTCTACAAAATTCCATGCATAATATTAAAATTTAATTTATAGTTGGAATCATATCTACAAAAGCAACCTACTCAAAAAATTGCGTTGCACTTAAAATTATAGATATACTTTACAATTGTCCTCTGTGCAATCTCACGTGAGATTTTAGACTGCAAAAAGAAATTCTAAAATAGATAGAATATTAAACAAATAACAATATCGATGTAAATTATCAAATTTTAGAGTTTTCATATATATACACCTTAACATTGGATCCACCCTTGGTCCACATCACAGAAAGAAACTAAGAAAAAAAAATACACAAAAATGAAAAGTATAAATAATGATAGAAGATTTTTTTTTTAAGATAAGAAGAAACATGAATCCAGCTAAAATACTAACCAAATAAGTGAATCCAGCTATAATTCTCTTTTAAATGAAATGTGAACCAAAGATAAAAGTCATAAGTCAAAACCCTGAATAGTAAGCAAGATTACATACAATCTTTTTTTCTTTTTTTAATTAAACATGATATCTTGAAGAAGAAAAAAACTTTTTCAAAACATTTTTATCTCTTCATTGTTTATTTTTGAATTAAAAAAAAATGAAAAAAAAAAAAAGGATGGGCAAATTGATTCTCAAAGACACTAATCATAAAGACAATGCATGTCTCTACAACTCTACCAACACTACAAAAATAGCCAAGCAAGAAAAGTAGCTATTAGCATAAATATATATACTATTTCTCCCAATCTCTATAAATCTTTGCATATTCCTTTTGTTTTTCGTTTTTCTTAAAAAAAATAATATTGAATTAGACCTATCATTGCCAAGTTGTACTTCAATTGTGCCCCGTTGATTTTTTAAAAATTAGCTTCAAACAATATATTTCCCTCAAAAATATAATATTAAAAACTAATTTCTAATAAAATAACTGTTTTAAGGGTTGGATGAGCATCTGACTCGTTTCTCATAGTCAAAATATAAACATAATTATGTTCAATGAGACCAAATCGTAGCTCTATTAATTTGAACAGATTCCCATATTAATTGCATAGTTACTATACAAATTAATTCACAAAATGTGTATGGCAATTATGTTTCAAATTTTAACTAGGTTCGGTATATTGGACCGCATTTACTATACTTTATGTTAAATGCTGATCCTAGCTAGCTAACCACCAAGCAAAATTCCGACAACATGATTCTTTTGTTGTCCTACTTTGTAAAAATAAAGTATTCCTATTCTGAAGTGTTATGTACTACTTAATAGAGTGCTACATTTCACAATAAATAAAGTTGATTTAATTGGTAAAATTCATTTCATAACTTTTAAAGATTATGTTATGTTTGATTATAGTATCAATCTAAAAAGTTAATTGGTAAGTCCTTTGAATTTTCTTTGCTTATGGTGAGCCTCGAAATCTAATTTATTTAATTAATATTTGAATTCTTATTGTTTATTTTTATCACATATTTAAAAATTTAATCACCGTCATATTGAAAAATTAGTTAATTTTTTTACTGTAGTTTTAAGGGTTGTCGTGATTTTAAAACATAAAATTCTAATACATTATAAAAGTTTATGTCTTAAAATTACGACAACCCTTAAAACTCTTTGATTTAGATAAGTTTGAATATCTAATTTATTTAAGAAGAGAATATCTAATTTACTTAAACTTTATTTGAATAAAACAAGAGTATTTAATTGAATTCAGTTGCGAAACAGTAAGAATATTGAATTGTTGGTAGCTAACAGTGTTGGTGCAGCTGCAACGTGATAAAGCTGGCACAATGTCTGTTAGCTTAAGAGAAGGGAGAGCTGAAAAAGGGTGACTGGCAAAAGAGAACAGCTTTGTTCACAATGAATGCTGCTTTCCATTTGCAGGTTGAGACGATAGTCAAGATATTAGCTACTGAAAGCATGATACTGACAATATTTTATGAGCCTTACAGATAATTATCTTTTTGTTTATTTTTATTACATTGTGAGTCATACTTATAGACACAACTAAATGGTCATTCATTAGTGGACCTAGTGGGACTAATATTTTTAACATTTCTTATTGAATGTTCCTCAACTTTACAAGTAAAAATTTAATGTGAAAAAATCTAATGAAGGAAAAATGTATATTATCCTATGTGTAAGAAACTCTTTAATTAAAAACTTTATCTTAAAATTCAATAGAAAAAACTATGGTGAAAGAAAAAATAGTGCAAAATATATTTATTTATCTCCATGTGTAGACAATGATTTTTAAAATGATGAAGATTAATTTTTTTTTTTGTAGTTGACAATGAATTTGTAGTGATATATATGATATTTTTACATCTCAAACTATTTATTTAAAGAACCATATTTCAAATGATGTAATTTTTATATCTTCGTTTAGAAAATATTCATACCGTTCATCTAGATTGGTTTGAACACATAAAGATACTTATTTATTTTGATTAAGTTATCTCTTTAATAATTTGAAGGCTTAAATGCAGTTTTGATCTTTCTATTTTAAATAATTCGCAATTTTGGTCTCTATTTTAACTGATTCTCAATTTTCCTCTATTTTTAATTTCGTAATTTTGGCCCCCCTATCTTAACTAATTCATAATTTTGGTCCCTCTATTTCTTAAAATTGAGACATTTTATAAATCTAATAGATCGCATATTTTATTTAATAAAATATAATGGATTACATTTAAAAAATATATAATTTTATAAAAATATTAGATATTTATTTAAAAAATAATTTTTATTATAAAAAGTTATTTAAAAAATAGTTTTTAATAATTTTAAAACTAACTAATTTAAAAAATAGTTTTTAATAATTTTAAAACTAACTAATTCTAAAAATAGTTCTATTTATTATTTTTTTTAAATTGATTTCAAAATTTATTATTTTAAAAACTTTTTTTAGACGAATTTTTAATTATTATTTTCACTACTAATAGTTTTATCATATTTAAAAGAAAACATAATGTAAATAAAAATTTATTTTTTATATAAAACAGAATTTTACTAAAAATAAGATATTTTCTTAAGAAAACATATTTTTTTTAAATAAAAAACAGAACTTAATTTTATTAATCATTTAAAAAAATCATAAATTATTAATTATTAAAAATTAACCACCACCATATTTAAATTAATAATTAAAAATTCTTGCTTTTTTTAAAATAAAAAAAAAATTAAGTTATGTTTTATGGTAAAGGTAAATTTTTATTTACATTATGTTTTCATTTAAATATGATAAAAATATTAGTAGTAAAAATAATAATTAAAAATTCTTCTAAAAACAGTTTTAAAAAAATAATAAATAAAACTTTTTTTAGAATTAATTAGTTTTAAAATAATTAAAAACCATTTTTTAAATAAATATCTAATATTTTTATAAAATTATATATTTTTTTAAATGTGATTCATTATATTTTATTAAATAAAATATGTGATCCATTAGATGTATAAAATGTCTCAATTTTAAGAAATAGAGAAATCAAAATTTGGAAACTAAAAATAGAGAGACCAAAATTATGAATTAGTTAAAATAAAGGATCAAAATTACAAAATTAAAAATAGAGGGACCAAAATTGAGAATTAGTTAAAATAGGGGGACCAAAATTACGAAAATTAAAAATAGAGGGACCAAAATTATAAATTAGTTAAAATAGGAGGACCCAAACTGCATTTAAGCCTACTTTGAATTGTATGTCTCACATTAAATCCTTCAAGGAGTTTCTTATAATCATCATTATAAAATGAGTCATACAAATACGTTGTAACACATCTTTCATATAAATTGAGTCTTTGATGGTTACAAAATTTCAATCAATTATGAAAAGGTTCTTGAATTCACTTCACATGAATATGTATGTCCTCATTCTCGCGCGAAAATTCAACCATAGCTAATTAGCTTTACATATTTAAATGTGCGAACTACAAATTCAAAGGACTTTTGTTTTACAAAGTGAGCTTAATAAACTTCAATTGTTTCTTTATATTTTCAAATGATTTCTTTGTCTATAATCTATAATAAACTTTAGTTCATGATTATCATTATCATTGATCACATACAACACTGTCAATGTTGACTCTTTTTAGGTTCCATCATATTCAATTCATGACATAATGTATTGAGATTTCTCTATTTTCACAAATTTTAAGTACCTGGTCAGTTCTTTTTGAATTGAGAATTAATTATGTTGAATTACTCTTTTGGAATTTTAATTTTCTCACTTATGCCATCTTTTTTGTTTTTCATGTTAGCTTCTTTTCTTGTTTGAGGATTTTTTATCTTTGTAGTCGACTGGTCTCTCATGTTTCAGACACGATTAAAACTCATTTGCAATATTATATTGTCCAACATGAGAATCTATTTTGATAAGAGCATTAGCAGTCGATATAAGTCTTGCTTAACTTTGCAAATAAATTATATTTTGAACTTTTGGTTCACATTGCACTATACGAGGATCAACATAAGATTTCATGTAATTCTTTTGAACTTTTGATTCACATTTTGGCTGCTTATTCTCTCTTCATAATATTGAAAAAATTAATTCATCAATTGATAATCAACCTAATGGGCTATAAACAAATCCCAAATTATTTGCTCAAGATACTTTATTTCAGATGGATATTCATATCAAAAATATTTTCCCAAATTTTTTAGAACTCGTCTTAGTGTATTATATTGGAGTAATTATAATATACATAACACATCCAAAAATTCACTAAGATGAGGAATATTAGGATTTTAACCTAAACTCAACTGTAAATTAAGGGGTTGACTTACTTACATATAGTAACTTGTTGACATATACGAATTCATATCTCAACACACATAATTGCATATAGTCAAAGTAGAATTATAAGTTATTATCTCATAAATATCAATTATACAATTAACTTTAGACATCTAAAGAATAGATCTTCAAGTCCATTATTTTTTTTTTCATGAACATATGCACACAAAAAATGTTCTATATCAATTTCAATTAGCTTATGATACTTATTAAATACTTTATGCAAAGTTTAGAAAATGAGATCTTAGTCAACTTAGTTAAGAAAATAATTTCAAAAACTTCTCGCTTGTGAGTTGCAATAAACATACATGTTATCTTTTTGCATCAATTAAAGTCATAAAATATCTAATTAGTTCACATGTCATGATTAATGTATTAGCTCACAAATATCACGTTATATACATTCTAGAAATGTGTGAGATTCATTTTCTCAAACTATCAACTTCTTGTGGGAACTAGTGATGCACAAAAATTATTAGATTGAAAAAATTTCAGCCTCTTCAATACATCTCATAGAAATTTTTGACTTTTTTTTGCATCGTAATAGAACAGGATAACCCAACCAGTCTTGCTAAGAACAAACTTTAATATGAATTATTAACTTCATATTTACAAGGATATGTGACAAATATTTTAAAATATTCTTGAAAATATTTTCTAAATTTTGCTACTTCGGGAGCATATTTGGGTGACAAAAAATATATATGTATTTTCTCTTATTATTATTATTTTTAAATCAATACCAAGATTAAATAGATCAATAGATTTCAATCATGGTCTAAAATGTAGTTCTTTAGAAACTCAACTACAAGTCTTTTGTATTTGGTAAATCTTTTGCTACTTGAAGAGCATATTCAAGGAACATCAATAATTTCCTCTTAATTTTCTTTATTACAAATCATACTGAGATAAAATAGATTTTATATATTTCAATCAAGGGTATAAAAGTCTACTTATTCAAGGACCCAACCACTAAATGATGGTAAAGGAAATCATATATTGAACAATCCAACATGTTCAAACCCAAAACAAGACGTCTAGCCTAGCAATATTTGCATTTACTAGTTGAGCTAAGTCTTAAAGAAATCCAACATACTTTAATATTAAAACTTTAGTTCTTCAAAAACGACATCACAAATTATCTTCATAACCATTGACCAAGAAAATCATTCCTCGAGAAATTATACATGAATGCTTCAATATCGAAATTTTAGTTCTTCAAGAACTATATCATAAATTATTGTCCCAATTCTTAACGGATGCTTTAAACTCCTAGTTCTTGAGGAACTATATAAAAATATCTTCATAAATGGTGACTTAAGAAAATCACAATGATAATTCATAGAATTTATCAATTAAAAATTTAAAATTTAAAATAAACATATATATCATACTTATACAAACTAAATAAACTTCACAATAAATTTTTGTGCAAAAAATATACAAGACTAACATGTTAAAATAAAATCTATAAGACAAATTAAAGAAATATTAAATATTGATATGAAATATAAATTAATGATTGACATGAAAGAAAAGAAAGAAAATTAGGAGAAAAAAATATTTTGATACGCAATAAAAATCAAAGTAATTAATATTGATATGCAATAAAAATATTTTAAATTCAATTTAAAATAATTTAATCAACCGGACTTAATACTCAATCAAAATTTTCGTTCATAATTAAAGAGCTATTATACTATAATCGAAATAGAAAGCAAATTTAATTAATTGTGAATTAAAAATAATAAAATAAGAAATTAATTGTAAATCAGGTAACCATTAACGATAATTAAATTATCAATTAACGGATGTAATAAAGATGCAATTTTAAAAGCTATTAAATGATGCAATTTTATCAAATAAGTTACCGCATCAATAATCAACGGTATCCTCACCTCATGTATTATTTGGTGCCAATTAAATCAAATAATTAGAAATTTTATTTTACTGAATAAAATATAATATATATATATATTATCTTTTTCGAAATCAATAATAAGTTTATGAATTCTGCAGTATTAGCATATTACGGCAAATCAAGAATATTGAGTTACTAATTATATGATTGGAATACTAAGTATAGGCTTGCTTGTAAATGGCATTTGATCAATTTAAACTGATTGTTGCAAAAAAAAAAGCCAGAACTCTCAGAACAATATCAATGAGGCAATACGTATGTATGAATATTGGATTTTTTTGTATAATTCATCGAGAATAAATATTAAATTTTTTAATTGTTCAAGAACTATATAATATATTTAAATAATATATAAAATAACTTTTTGTATAATTATTTAGAGATGTGTAAATATTGATTTTTTTTTGGAATTCACATAAAACAATATTGATTTTTTTTTTTTTTATGTTTTTCAGAAACTGTACTCCATCTGTCCGAAAATAATTTATCATATTAATTTTTACAGCAATTATTTCCAATCTTACCCTTTCATTAATAATACTTACATATTTTTCGATAAAATATATTTTACTGTGCATTTATGTTATTGATAATGCATCAATACAAATTAGATAATTTGTTAAAAGTAATATTTTTTTTTCTTTCATTTATACATTTTTTTTATATGTGTGAAATGATTAAATAACTCAATTATTTTAGGAGAAATGGAGTATAATAAATCTAAACAATAAATAAAACAATCATTTGTGCAAATCTTTAGAATGCATGAATATTGAATTCTTTCAGAATTTATATGGAGTAAATAAATATGATATATTTAAAAGATTAACATAAAAAAGTTATGAAAATATACATTCAATGGAGAATAGAGATAAAGGAGAGGAGGAGAAAAAAGAGAAGAAGAGATAGCTAATAGTATTATTATATTTTTGTATGTATTTTATTACAATGTGAACCTTATTTATAGGACAAAAGTAAATTTACATCCACGAATGTGTAGTAAGCCTAATATTCATAACATCTTTAATATTTTAATAAGTTATTAGTGTGTATTTGATTATGCAGTGATACAAATTATTTTTATAAAGTGTTTTATGTTTAGATACTTTCATGTAAAATTGAGTTTATCAATAAATTTGATGATAAAAATTAATTCAGAATCTTAAATTTTTAATTCAATTGACAATTGTTAAATTTGATATTACGTTCTGGATTCGAACTTAATATCTTATAATTTTGTAAATTAATTATAGTGATATTAATTATATATTTTAAAACAAAAAAAATATCAATTTAGAGACAAAAACTTCAAATTCTTACCTAAAATTAAAATTAATTTTAAAAATAAATATATCGTCAAAAAATGAAACCAATGCACTCAATTCTTTATATAGGCCTTGATAGCTATTACAAACAAATAGGAATATGATGCATTGGTATCTATTGCAAGCAAATGAGATATATAAGCCTTTATAAAAAGAACATATATAGTCACCCCTTTATGATATTTAGATTCCTATTATTAATTCATATATACATTTGGGGACCATACAATTTTAGCAACCCAATTAAGATCAAATTATTAGTATTCTAACTTTACAAAAATTAATTCAAAAAATAAAGTCGAAACATGAACTACCCGACTTATCAAAACAACATGATTAAACAATCCATTTTTTATTACTAGCCTTGAAAATGATATTCCTCGTTAATTAACATATTTTGAAGTGGCTTTATGAATGAAGGATAGAGACAATATCACATGAAAGTTTTTGTACAACCATAATGAACAAAGACATGAAAGGCCTAGGACTATATATACGATATGTTTGACAAGATAGAATATTGTGGTCACCATTGCTGGGACGAGAGGGACCATCAAATCTCAAAGAGCATATGGTATCTTTGCTACACTTTGTTATTTTATTTTATACATTTACTACACTTTATTAATTTATTTTTTTATTACATTGAATGTATTTTCGTTACAATTAAAATGGACAATAATAATTTAAAAGTGATGTAAATTATATTAATTATAATATTTATACAATTAAAAAAATTAATTAAAATTATATTAAAAATTAAAAATGATAATTTTTTTGAAATAAATGTTTTTTTAAATGTGACAATTATTATGCGATAGACGAGTAATAATTAAGCATATGGGCTTGTTCCCTTTTCTTCTAGGTACAAAACTAACTAATTTCATTGTATTTATTTTTTGGTACCAACTCATTAATTATTGTGTGTTTGTGTTTCTCTTCAAACCTCTTGTGTACCTACTAAACATAAGTAGCTGCATGTACGTGACTTTGTCCCTGTTCCTTACTACTACTAAATACATAAGGTTGCTATGAAATGGATTTGCTTATAATTGAGTAATAGTGGTGTAAAGAGTATATCCAATTAATATCAACTTAATTTAATTAAAGTGTATATCATAATTCACAAAAATCTAAAAATAGATGCATCTTTCCTTGGGTTAAGAGACAAACTTCCAAATATTCATACACTTAAGTAATTAACTAGTTATATTGTGAATATTAGGGTAAAATAAATCGAGTCATTAAAAGGAGTTGAAAATGAAATTTGATTTATGTCAATTTAGACGGTTCTACTTAATTATTTGTGTTGCACATGAAACTCCAAAATTGAATACTCAAGGACTATGTTAGCAAAAATCATATATGGGCATTAAATAAATGGATAAATAATAGCCCAAAAAATGTATGCAAAAATGTATGACCTTCATTGCATTTCTTTTTGGTCCATATTATAATGTTCGGTGGCCAGCTATCATAATAAAATGAAAATGGTTAATTGACTAATGAAGTCATTCTTTAATTGATTTACTTAAGTTTTTCTTTTGGTGTTCGATTGCAACATCCTTCTCTTGGGCCCCATCCCCTACAAACACACATGTAATGTGGTCCATACTATAGATGTTATCCTATCAGAAAAAGATATACCCTCTTCATATACAACTAAATCATATCTAATAATATTATGACAAAACTTATTTATAGTCTTTTAGATATTTTTTTTAAGAGGATGGTTAGCAAACATCATTTGACACACAACTTTTAACAAATCGTCTTTATTCTACCGGTTGAAAATCAAATGAATTCTATCAAATTATTAATTTTAATGAATAAAGAAAATGTGATAAATATTGTGTATGAATGTGTGTTATGTTATCAATTATTAATGATTGTTAGATCATAGACCTTTGAGATGTACGGAAAAAATTATATTTTTTAATTTATAAAAAAATTACTTTTTATTGAAACTGAAAATTAATAAGAAGACATATTATATTTTGTATTATAATTGAAATATAAGATGTCACAAATTAAAAATTAAAATAGTTCGATAATGCATAATGTCTAGATTTTTTAATTCATCAATGTTGTATTTGCATTTCTTCGACAAATACTAAAATGCTTGGTTGTACATAAAAGAATTGTAATACTTGTAGAAAATAATACAAAGCTGTTTGTTATCACTACTAAAATAATATCGATGAAATACTTATTTACATCTAAATCAAGTTACTCATTTGATGTTTTTGAAAGATTTACTACATGTTCATACAATTCTTTGTCATTTTTTGTCTTTGCATCCACAATAAAATAATCTATGAGTGCACACGTAAGTAACAATCAAAGTAGTTATTTCAAATAAAAATGTAATTGTCACAAAGTTATTTGCCACGGTCAAACTCATACACAAAATTATCATATAATTGCAATACCTTATCATCATGTGCTTGAACTTTACCGTATCAAGTTATAACATTTTCATTTCATCTTTTTTGCACAAAACACAAAAAAAAAAAAAGCTTCATTTACATAATACCTAAAAAATAAAAGCGGAAGACAATTGCTTTATTAAAAAAATTCTTCAAATAATCACTTTAATGATGAAAATTTTAATTGTGCAAAGTATCTAAGATTTGTGAAGATTATACTCAAGTAACTAACTAAGATTATTCATTTTTTTAAAAAAAACTTTTGGTAGTTTTCAATCAAAACAGAGATGCTCTATTATATTGTAAGTATACACTATTTGAGCTCATTTGTTAAAATATATTGTAATAATACTCCAAAATGTCAATCGCAAATGATAAATTTAAAATTAGACAATGGGCAAAAGATGGAATAAGATTGTTTTACAATATTTTTTTATAAAACACACAAACAAAATTAATAAACATATAAGTTCAATGAAAAAAGACGACGACGACAACAAAAAATAACACACATATAATTGAAAAAATAATATAAAACAATCATATGAATCACCATCTTTTAACAAATATACTCCAAAAAGAATGTTATAATGTTTCATGTGCATGTATTAGAGTTAAAAAAGATAAACACTTAATTTATTAGTCATTAAAAAGAATTGGTATTTAATAGATAACCATAAAATTAGATAATAAAAAATTTCTACAAATTGGTATACAAATCAAAAAGAATACACACAAATAAATTATTGTATGAGACATCCTTACATATTATCAATTACTAAAATTCATAATAAATGGAAAAACCAATTCATATTTGGAAGCTCTTTGTTATAATTCACTCACACAATTTTCTTTGTGAGTTATATTTTGTTGAACAATACCAAAAACTGTTGCATTTACAGAAAGTGAAAAGTTTAAATTAAAAAGAAATTTAAAAGTTTAAGAGACCTTTAAAATTTTAAAGACTTGCTTAACAACAATAATGATTTGCGTTTACTAATTAATATCATTAATAATCATAATAATTGATTCATTCATCAATGGTGGTCTTTGATGCAAAAAAATCTACGGTGACCCAATTTCATTCATACAATAAATTATGACAAATTACCACTTTTTAAAGAGGAAAATTTACTTCATATGTACCAACTTTTATATATAAAAATAATTGGTATGCATCATTAGTATAAAAAAACTTACATCTAACCATTATATTATTTTGTTATGTTCTCAAAATATCTCTGTAGAAGTCCAATTACATGCATGTGTATAACTTTTATACAATAACACTATATATCAATTCATTGCCTAACTAGAATTTGACAACTTTATAATCTATATTCCTTAGTTTCCATTTTTGTTTACAAATGTATTGAAATAAACACTTGCAATATTCTAATTTTTTTTACTGATATTGTAATATTTTAGTTTCTTTTTATAAATTCAATTTTGGATGAGGGGATTATGTCTCATTTTATTCAGTGTCAGAGCCATTGAATATCAGAGTTTGGCCTGGATAGTTGTATCTTCGAAGGGTGTGTACATGCACACTCTGACGAATCCGTAAAAAATTTATCAAAGTATGAGAGGAATTTAGATCATAATTTGTGTGTATCTTTATAACATAGAGATGTCGTTTTATATAGGAGTTCTGCTTAGAGTTTATGAAATCTTTTTGTGACGGTCATTAGAAATCAATAAATGACTATTGAGGTACCTTTTGATGCTAAACAAATGTTTATTTGCTTTGCGATAGGTGGTCGCTATCTAGTGGCTATGATTAGGGGTGTTCAAAAAAACCAAAAAATGAACCAAACTGCCGAATCGAACCAAACCGAACTGGTTTTTAACTGAACTGGTTTAAGAACCGAACTGTTTTGTTAAAAAAACCGATCCGAACTGATTTTTATTTCAAAAAACTTGAACCGGATTTTTTTAGAAGTAATTAGGGGTAATTATGTAAATTTTGGCCTATATAAACAAAAAAATTAAGTTAAACCAGTTCGGTTCGGTTTAAAATAATAAACCGGTGCACTACTTTTATAAACTAGTTTGGTTCGGTTCTTTGAACTGAAAACCGGTTCAGTTTGGTTTTTCTAAACTGAAAACCAATTTGGTTCAATTTTCAAACGATTCTAGTTCAGAACTGAACTTTGCCCACCCCTAACTATGATTATGATAGGATTGTCATTGAGCGATCATGGTCGCATGCAAGTCCAAGTGAACTAGAATAAGACCATATCACTTTAGATTATATTTGGGTATGAGACTTTGCCCTAGACTTAAGAAGATTTTGCATTGTAACAAACCAATCAAATCGACCAATATTGAACCTGACTTAAATAGATGTGAGTCCAATCCATACCACATTTTAAAATAGGAAAGACATTAAAATGGATGTGAGTTCATACCAATTCAGTATTAAACTTGTTAAATATGTTCTATGGTTAAGACTCAATTCTAAGGATACATAAGATTCAAAATGAGGGGTATAAGTTACACAAGTAAAAAATTGTGTATTAATACACAAATTGTTAATTGCTGCTGCAACAATGTGTTCGACAACGCCACATCAACTATCATTAATTTGCTAGTCATCTTGCCTCCATAACTTTAATTTGCTTCAATTTTTGTATCATTACGCAAACACTGAAGTGGTATACCGTAAACTTCCTCCATATTCTACAAAATCTTAAATCTGTGTACTTCATAAACAAATATAGTGGAAAATGGTCGGATATTATTTGATCATTTGATTAAAATCAAACGATCCAGATTCAATAATAATTAGTATTTTAAATTGTATACTTCAACTTTAAATTGATATTTTTTTAGATTATTTAATAAAAATTCAACACACACCGATGTGTCTTAATGAATAATGAGTGTACGTATGTAGAGAATCCAAATTCGGAATGGATATGGTTTCAATGATATGATGATTATGTCTGGTTAGGTGTAAGCAAAATGGACATGATTTTCAGAGGACCAGCTGTACTTGATGTTGGTTAGTACTATTTATTAATTTATTTATTAAAAGTAGCATATGCCATATGGGAAATACTGAATAGATAGGTCTGTACACCACTAAGTGGTGGAAGTACACCATATATATTCTCAGATATTTCATGCTCATTTTTAAGTCATTCAAAATACTCCATCTACATTTTGGATATCATTAATTAGTGAAATTTTTGGAGCATCAAATGATTAAGTCATTGAAATATCTATATTTAACATTACACTATTGAATTTCTACTTTCACATCGACTCTAGCATTCTTGTGGGTACAAATATAAGATGTTGTTACTTTTATTTTAGTTTCAATCAAAAATATAAATTAAATTTAAAATATTAATCAGTTAATTTTTTATGTTACAACAGTAAAATATTATTTTAATATTAAATTATATTTCTTAATAATTTTTATTATAATAAATTTTATTTTTTATTAAATTATTTTGATGATTTGATAATTAATTAAATTTTTTAATTGAATTAAACTGATAATATTCTAAACTTTCATTTTTGTAAAAATTGTGATTTATTCAAAATTTAATTAAAAATAATATTTATTTATAAATTACCTATTTCAAATCTGAAGCTAATTCAATTCACATTTAGTTTCATATATAGAAGTATTTTTTTATTTGAAATATTTATTTAAAATTTAATTGAAGTATAAGATAAATTTATATTTTTGACATGCTATCGTTAAAAGACATGTCTAAAAAAATAAGCAAAAATTTCAGTAAACAATTTTTTTTCAAGAAATATAAAAATTGTTGAATTATATTTTTCGTGTTTAGAAATCGTGAACCGATGAAAATATAAGATGAAAAGTGAATTTAAGTAAACAAAAATTAAATGTATTTAAATTAAAATAAATTTAAGTTAATAGTGGGATGATTTTACACTAAATGAACAAAAATTAACATGAGAAAAATCAAAGAAAATAATATGAAATTTTAAAAAAATTAAATAAAAATACAGATCAATTATGATTTCACTGTAAATTAACGTTGTGCTTGTTCGCGGAGAAGTTGACTAGAGAGATAGGGACTAAAGAGTTAAGCAAGAAATTGTATTTTTCTTCTAATTTAAAGTGAGCTAAATT
>NC_021165.2:69409618-69459953 GCF_000331145.2 Cicer arietinum | reverse complement strand
AAAGAGTGATAAAAAGAAGTGTGGCCCCATGCTTTTTTCATTTCTTCAATGATATGTGAAGAAAGCATAGAGACTAGAGATTATGGATGGGAATAGGCTAGGCTGTCCGACAGGGGCTTATGGTCTGACCTACTTATGGCTTGGTCTGACCTGACCTGTTTAATAAAAAGGTCAGGCTCAGGCTGTTTTTAAAGCCTATTTATATAAATAGGTCAGGCTCAGGCTTGTAAAAAAGCCTATTAAGCCTGACAAGCCGGCCTATATATATTTTATATGTATTTCATTCTCTATTTTTTCTTCTTATAATTTCCATTGCACTCACTCCAAGAAACATGTATGAAAACAACATATTTTTTTTTTTATAAAAACCGATATTATTTATTTGTTACTTTATATTTTATAAAAACCAATACTATTTATTTGTTATCTTTATATATATTATTAGTATATAAATTTAGAAACCCTAATTGTTTATTATTACTGAATATGAGTTTGTTTGAGAGGTAATATTCTGAGTTGTTTGAGAGGATTTGTTTAGAGGTAATATTCTGAGTTGTTTGAGAGATAATAATAGGTGCGTTTGTTTCAATAAAAAATTTATTCTTTTAAACCAAAAACTATTTTTTAGGGTTTAAAAGGTATTTGTTTCATATTTTTAAAAAATTATTTTTTTATTTAATATATATATATATATATACATATACACATTAGTATTGGTATATGGAGAATCATATAAATCGATATGTGTAGAGAGTTTTTTTTTTTTTTTTCTATGGTGTTATAAAAGTTGTAAATGGATTGCGGAATTGAAAGTTAAAGCCCATTTTGGATAGGCTTGGGAGATATCTGATCAATTCAAAACAACCTCGCTCCCTCTTTCTTTCATTTATTTTTTTTTCTTTCTAACAATTGAGTTTTAATAAGAGGGAGTATGATGGAAATTGTCAATCACTCTCTCCAAATTCTTACTAATGATAAGTTTTGTTTAACTATAAGATGAGTTACTAGAAGTTGAACTTGAGATTTTTATTGGATTTACTTTTAATTCATTCTTTAACTATAACAAAACACATTAATATGAATTTCCTAAACTAAACTTCACTTGAATAACTAATAATCATTTATGATTAAATAATATCTAAAGGATTAATATAAATATATGAATTACAACAATAAAAATAAAAATAATAAAATTATTAGTAAAAATAATAATAAATAGAATATACAATGTGCAGGATGTTACAATAATTTAACATAAAAGATGCGAACTCAGTATCATAAAAATAATAATAATTACATCTAAAAAAAATATTTATATTTACTTGAATATAATATCTAACCATTAAATATGTGTATTTAATAATTTAACCATTAAATTATTTTTCTTTTTTTCTTTTATAAATAGACCTCAAGTACTTGAGAGAGTCCAAACCTCTTATAATAGCCAAGTCATATCTATATCTATAGAAAATCTAGATTGGTTTTTTCTTAATGAATTATGGAATGAGGGAGAAAAAATAAACAAATTTGTTCAGCATCACTTTTACATTAATTCCAGTGTCAAAGCTGACCCTGAAAATTAAGAAGCAAGTTAATGCTTTCGATTTTTTTATTTATTTATCGGAAGTTGTTAACAATGATGGGTGCTTCTATTGGTCTTTTGGTGCTCGGTTCTTCCATTGGGCCTGATACAATAGTTATGGGTCAGATTTGGGCCATTATGAAGGATTTGGAGATTTCTATTTTTAAAGGCTTCTCGAAGATTAGACTTTTTTAATAGAAAAAATTGGATTTTGTATCCACAATTGGACTTATACCACCATTTATAATTTTTATCTTTTAATATAATTTTTATTTCTTAACTTATTAAAATACCCATAAGTGAATGGTAAAAACTAAAACAAATTTGCATATCTTGATCATACCCTCACATTCCAAAAATTTTGCAAAAGTAATTTTTTTTCTTTAAATTTCTCTAACCGAATATTTTCAAGAACGGAATTTTCGGTAGTAATATTTCAATACCGAAAATTTTATTTTGAAATTTTCGAGATTTAGTTTCAGCCAAAAATTTGAAATATCTGATAGTTGTTTTCAACCGAAAATTTCATTTTTGAAATTTCCGATATTGAAATATAACTATTGGAAAGCCTCCGTAGAGCATTTTCGAGTTCGACCTCCTACACAATCTAATAGGAGAGTCATTGTTGAAAAAAGGAGAAAGATGAACGGAGAGATGCAACAAGAGGAGGATTATTATATTCGGTCTGAGTTTGAGCAAGAGGAGCACCAGAATTTTGCGTTTGAGGATCATATACAACATGACCAGAAGGAGCATGATCGGCACCAGGATAACATGCATCAGCATGAGCAGCCTGAACAACCTCTATTTCTTATAGGTTCTTTCGATCTTTATGTCCTTAAGGACTATGAGTACCACACTGCAGCCAGAGTATGAAATAAACATGTTAGTAAATAATTTATTTTATTACATAGTATAATATAATATAGTATATATAGTTTAATATATGTATAATATAGTTTATTACAACGCCAATTTTAGGAACTCAATTTGTTTCAAATAGTTTATTTACTGATTCATTGGTGTTAAGAACTCATTAGAGTTTAATTTGATTTACTGAAAGTTGTCAAATGATCAAATGTACTATTGAGAAAGAGAAGAAAATTTGTAGAAAAAAATAGTTTTTAAAATAATGATTTCAATATTGAAATTGTTTAGTATATATATAGCAAACTAACTAATTGTATAAATTATTGTGTGTTATTTTAATTAAACATAATAGACGTGTCTTGAAAGTTGTTTCAAATGGCAAAAAATAAGATAATAATTTATTTACTGATTCGTTGGTGTTAAGAACTCATTAGAGTTTAATTTGATTTACTGAAAATTGTCAAATGATCAAATGTACTATTGAGAAAGAGAAGAAAATTTGTAGAAAAAAATAGTTTTTAAAATAATGATTTCAATATTGAAATTGTTTAGTATATATATAGCAAACTAACTAATTGTATAAATTATTGTGTGTTATTTTAATTAAACATAATAGATGTGTCTTGAAAGTTGTTTCAAATGGCAAAAAATAAGATAAATTTATTGATATCATATATGTATTACTTACTCAGATAGATAAATGGATTATTACATATGGGTTACTTCATCTGCAACGGTGTAGTCTGCACATGATCGACAATAATTGCATATATCTCATCCTCGAATGATACTATACGTTGTTGTAGAACCTACATGTTTTGACGTTCTTAGTGGTGTTAGTCTTAGTCCTATTCATGTTGTTGGTCCTGGTCCTAGTCATGATGCTAGTTCCGATACTACTCATGGTGATTGGTATACACAATGTCAGATAATGAGTGGTCTTATACAACAGAGTTTAGACTTACAAAGGCTAGATCATGAAATTAAGATGAGATGCATGTCTTCACATTGCTTTAGACTTATTTTGCTAAAAGATGAAATGGTTTATTCTTTTGTATATTATGTGAATGAATCATGTTACAAAAAGCGATGTGAAGTGCAGAAGAAACAAACTAACTAATTGAAAACTATATATATATGAAATAAAATTTTAAAACAAAAGTGTTAATCATCTGCCAAAGACATATAAGTCGATGTATGTTCTAAATCTAATGAGTCACAATGTTGTTGGCGTCCTGCATATGTTATCTCCCATGCAAGTGGAGGCAATGGACATCTTGATTTCAATTTAACTTGAATTCAATGAGTTTCATTAACAAAACGAATGTTGATAATACAATGACATGATAGATCTCCATTGTGTGCACCCCTCAATAGAAAAAAAAAAATCAAAGAATTTTTTTTCTCAATCTCACAAAAACGAGATTATATTTTGTTGTTATCATGTAATCTATACATGGAATGCTCATCAACTTCTTGTTGGGTTACTTTCTCAAATCATATACAAGGAAAGTATGTCACTTCTTACAAACGTTCCTTGAATTATGCAGCATACAAATCATATTTGGAATTAATCTTCGTATACAACTATTGACGCACAATGCTTTAATATTATTTACTATGACCAAGTAAAACAACAATAGCATGATATCCACCGTCTCCATCCGCTTTAATATTAACTATGTCTTCAACATATGAATGAATTAGAGGAGGAAACTCGTCCGAATATTTTCTAACTTCATTCATCATAGGTTACTGTAAGGTTTGTTTGGTGCTTGGAGAAAGACTTGTTTGGGTGTTTGTTGACATTCTTGTTTGGATGTTTGTTGAGAGACTTGTTGGGATGCTTTTGTGGGTCTTTGCTGAGAGACTTGAGTAGTTGTATTATCAGAATAAAAATTTATCAAACATGCTCCAAAAATGAAGGGTCATCTCTTCAAAAATTTCCGATATGCAACTTATACTACCAAAAATTTTATCCTTTATATTTCCAAAATACAAATTACACTACTGAAAATTTTAAAAATATAATTTTTAGTAGTGTTAATTTATGTACTGGATTTTTAGGAGAAACGATTTAATTACTAAATTTTTTGGTGAATGTACGATTTTAGAGCTTTTTTTTTTTTATCTTATTTTACGTCTTGAAAATATAAATCCAATTGTAGAAGTTAAAAATCCAAGATGCATCGTTGTTCTCTTGTGATCTCTTATAAAAATCCACCCTTTCGTTCAAAATAACAAATATTTAATGTGAACTCCGTGACTTTTTACGAATCAATTTCAATATAAACAAACTATCATTAGTTCTCTCATTCAATATCATGTTTTATTAATTAATATTTTCATTTTAACTAACATTTTGTTTTAACCCAACAATAAAAAAAAAGGGAAAAACTTTTAAAGTTGCATCTGTCTGTTAAGACAAACTCTCAAATTAAAGCTTTGATAAAAATAAACAAAGATTAATTAAGAATGTTAATTATGGTTCTAAAATGTTGTGTTAATTTAACTTGCGCTTTTGAGTGAATTAATTCAAAGATAGGAATCAAGCAAAACAAAGAAAACAGTTAAAAACTAAACAGATAAAGAAACAAGAATATTCTGGACAAAACGGAGAATGATCTCCAAGTTCAAGAATGATCGTCACAACCTCTTAACCAATCAATCTCCACTATTTCAACGAAGCTTTTGCCTATGAATTTTATACTAAGTTCATCAGTACATGACAAGGAACAAGTATGATCCATTTCAGTCAAAGAAGGCTTTCGAATCATTAAGATAAAAGGTCTTGAATCAAGCTAGTTGAAACGCTCTGAATCTTCTTCAACCAAACTGTCAAGAAAGTTTAATTAATCTTGATCTGTACAAGACATCAAAAAGATATCCAGAATGATCAAAACTGAATCTCCAGATTGATCATCAATCTCCAGAAAGTTCAAACTGACAAAACCAGATTGATAATCAATCTCTGTTTCTGCAGAATTTCAGCATTGATCTCCTTACTTCTGTAGAAGTTTATAATCATTCACCAAACTATTTTGGACAGAATCAAGGCTCCAGATCGAAGCTGTAACATCAATGATTAAATTAGAAGCTTCAAGGATCATTAAACTCAAAGGCAAACTGATCAAAAAGTCTGTAACAGCATCAGACAAAACAAATTCAAAATGTTCAAAGGCTGGAATATTTTTAATCATATATATTGGTTTTGGTCAAAACTGACAGAGCACTATCAAAAGATCTTTTGACCATTATTAAATGCTCCAAACGCCTATAAAAGAAAGGCAAATGTCCAGGAAAAATGTAGAAGTTCAAGTGTTATCAAAGTCTCATGAATCATTCACATTCACATACTTGAAATTCTCATTTTCACAAAGAAGAATCAGTTCTGAACTTTTATATCACATTGTGTTATTACTACTGAATTCTTTGTAAAGAATCGAATCTCAAACAAGAGTTGAGATATCTCAGATTCTATCAAAATAATTTCATCATTATTTTAAAATTCAAACTATAAGCGTTTAAGTATAGTTTGAATAGATTGAAATGAATCCTATCAAGATCAATAGATGATTACTATATGGGTGAAAAAAAATAAAGCTTGTAATAGTTCATGGTTGATCTAAGTTAAGTGCTGTAAAACCAAGAAAGTTCTTTGTTTTAAACACTTAGTGGAAAATCTCACAGTTGTGAGGACTGGACGTAGCCCGAGTTAAGTGAACTAGAATATATTTTTGTGTGGTTTTCCTTCTCTTATCTTTTTATTTATTAAGCTTAATTGATTAACTAAAATAAAACATAAACTGAATTTCTGTTTTTTAAGCTAACCAAGAAGATTCTCCGTTTTCTAGTAAAAACCAAGAACGTTCTCCGTTTTCTGTTTTCTTAACCAAGATCATTCTTGAGTTAAATCTTGAGACTTTTTCATGAATTTTTAAATAGGTACATTGACAATTCAAACCCCCAATTTATTATAAATTGACATTGTTACTTCATTGCCCACCTCATTGAATTAAAGTGTGAATATCAGATGCCTAGTGTTGAATGTACCCAAAATATATCAAGTGGCGTGACTGATTAATTTTTTTATCATTCAATTTTTAACAAAATGTATTTTGATAATTTGGAGTTCAATTGAGAAATATATAATCACTGATTCTAGATTGTTAAAGTTAGAATATATAATGAAATTCTTTCGAAAATTCGTTTTTAATTAAAACTCATTATCACTCTTAATTCTCACATCTCTTGGATAAATATCATATTTTATTGAAAAAAATCCAAGTTTCATATAAATAAGAGATATAATAATTTATGAAGAGAAACACCCTTCAACTTACAATTACACGTGGAATGAAATAAGTTTAATATAAAATTTAAAATATACGAAGAATTAATTAAAGCTTCAAATATGTTATCAATGCCAACATACCTTCATATAACACTGAATTACGTGATGTGATTTCTTACCTAAGAGTGGTTGTGTCCTTTAGATTTTGTCTTGCACCCGTAGAGGTTTGAACCTTGGACCTCTACGTGCAAGACGACAAGAAGCAAAACCACCACATCAACCCGTCTTCAATTTAGTCAGTTATTTGTATATACTTGTTCACAATTAACTAAACATAATTTTTTAAAAGTTGTTTTTTTTTTGTTAATTGATATGAATTTTTCTATAAATAAAGACAAATCTAGACAAGAAAATAGATGTGAAATTCATATTTATATGAATCAAATTTTTATCAAAAATCTTTTTAATTTTTTTTTAATCTAGTGCATGAGAGTAACTGAGAAAATTTTATTATATAAACTATCATTGATTGATATATTTTGAGTGAATGTGCAATTCTTTAAGATTTCAAAAGCATTTTGTCGGTATTTTCATTTGCATCTAATACTTATATATTAATGCAGCGAATCGACTTTAAAGTTTAATGTGATTCGTTCATAGACTGGGGAGATGGATTAATGAATCAATCTTCCTCTTCATCATTCTCACCTTTTTCATGTTTAAATTTTGTAACATACTCCCAATACAATACAATATCTAACAATTTTTATATTCGAATTTTGATTAATTTTTTTATGAATTACTGTGGCATCGTTGAAGAAGATTAATGAGTATTATTTATAAGTTATAACCATAGTGAAAGATACGTACGCGATAGTTACAATATTATTTAATAACGAATTTATTGCTTGAACATGGAAATTATATATAGGCATGTGAGACCGTATTTTATTATTATTTATCATGCATATGATCGTATTGCTTTTCCAATGTTGATTGTTTTGTGTGCATGGCCTTTAAATTTCTTAAAGTAATATGAAATTTGATCTGCAGAGAGAAGTTTTTGAAAATAGAAGAATAATAAATATAATAATATGTATGTATATTTGACCAAATATATATTTAATACAAGTGGTATAAGCAAAAAAAAAAAACAATAGTCAAATAACAAAAAATGATTAAAAAAAGTTGATACATGTAATTCAAAATTTAGATTAAATATATTTATTTTCTTTAATTTATATTTTCTTATATATTTTCTAGCTTAAAATAGTTCAATTCAATCACAACAATCCATTGAAGCAATTGAATCATAACCTAGTTTTACTAGGTTTTTTATTTATTTTTTATTTTTTTTATTGGAGTTTCACTGTTAAAATTATAAAAAATTCCTCTAGCAAATAAGCTTCGTGATAACTTTCGTCGAGGTAGACTTTATAAATCTGACCTAATAAAGAAAATGTCTTAGTCTTGTATGAAATATGTAATACTTATATTTAAGTTTGTATCAAATATTTTTATTAATTAACTTGTTAGTCTTTTTTTTTTTATTTATAAAGTTTATTTAAAGATTGGATCTGGATTTATGCCGAGAATAATATCAACATTTAGTGTATAATGCGCCTCGAATAAAATTACCTCCTCGGATGAAGGTAGTCTATGAAAAAAAAAATTTATTTTATATAAATTTCTTCAAATAAATAATTTAAATTATTTTTTAATAAACTAACAAGTTGATAAATCAATGAGATTTAAATTCTATTTTTAGATTCAACATTACGTTTTAGATAAACTAGCTTTATATAGATACATTTAAATTATATATTATAATAATACAATTAAATAAATTAAAAACATATTTAAATTATAAAAAAATTAATAATGATTTGACACAAAATATCAAATTTAATAATATAATTTGGTCGGTCTACAATATTGAATGTGTATCAATGTTTAAAGTTAGTCGAATTTTAACGAAGATCGATAATATCTATTGAATGTTTACTTTATACTTTAAGGATGAGAAAATGACTAACTAAGGTAAAAATAAAAATTCAAATATATTTCTTAAAAATTAACTCATCAAATCGACGTCATTAAATTATCATTTCAAACATAAATATACGGAGAACTGTTAATTGAATAGACAAAAGTATAGTAGTTAGCCAGGGCGGATGGAAAATATTATGGTTCTCCCAAATTTCATAAGTAGTTATATGTTATATATAGTCAATTATTATATTATCATATGATAGATTAATTATTAAACAACATTTATATAAAAAAAAATTAATTAAATGTGTATTTTATTAATCATTTTAATTTTTGAACGTGTCTTTATTAGTTTCTTTAGTTTTCACATGTATCTTTTATAAATCAATTTAATTCATAAAAATTACTAACAAAAGATAAATTTAAAGATGCGTTTAACTCTGGATCTGCCAGATAATGCATTGAGCTCTGGACACCCAAATAATTCCCTTCACCGAACAGAACATAGCAATAATCCAAGCCAGGAAGATGCTAAAAGATGACAAAAATGTAAGCATTGAACACTTTTACTTCATGAGAACCATTTGTATTGTAGGTTGAAGGTTTGTTAAGTGTTTAATGCTTCTAGCTGAAGAAACTTCTTATTGGTTCAATTTACAAGCAACAATGAGACAATACAATATTTGTACAAGCTAGCTAGGTGATGGTTGAATAGTCATATGATAATATATGGTATTGTGCAAGAAATTGCATAATAGTAGCCTCTAGATCTCAGCCAACATTTGGAACTACACCAAAAAGTAAAAACCAAGGAAATGCACGATTAAACTTAAGTTGCAATCCATTACCTAGACAAAAATTTCTTTAAACCATAGTATTCAAGGAATTTTGAATTAACCTTTTTTCCCAACAGATTCTTTTGTCTATGTCTTCCACGTGTCACCCTAACATCGATTCTCTAAAAATAAAAAATAAAATCACTCGATTCTCTAATTCTGTTGCTATTTTTTTTGGCTACTCTATATTTCCTCTCTATTATGCTCTTCGTTTACTTTTTTTTATTAGTCATTTTAACTATTAACATATCTATTCCTTGATCGGTTGAAAAAAGTTTATTCTAGAGATAAGAACAAATAAAAAAATAGTGACAATAGAGATGCACAATGATGGATGTGCTAAATTATTAATATATCTTTCTAGCAAGTTCTTTAATAAATAGTGAAAATGCAAGCATTGGAAAAATATCTGAAGCAAAAATTTATTTTAAAAATCAACACTTAGAATGATGGTATTCATAAAATATGATTGATCTAACTCCGTTAAACGAGTTTGTCTCATGCATTATTCATATGAAAATAATTTTAGCTTAATTTATTATTTAAAATTTTCTTCTTTCCTTTGTAGTACTTTTTAGGATGTGGACGTTCGATCATTTTTTGAAAATATCATAATCCTCGAATATATTATTGTGCCTTTTTTTAATGAATAATATATATTTGATTCTAAAATAATAATATTATATTATTAACATCTCACAACTACTTATTGAATATGACTTCAGATTAGTTAGGTTAAAGATCAAAAACATATTCGATGATTTTACGATTTGGATTGACTAACAGTGTAAAAATTATTTTTATTGATAATATATATAGATTAATTAACTCCTAATAATATAATATCATTCTTTTAATTTCTTAGTATAATATATCACCTCTACTCATTTGTATGTAAATTATAAAGTTTAAACGCTATTATAATTACAAATAAAACAATATTATATAAAATCAATTATATATATATATATATATATATATATATATTATGCAATTCATCCTATAAAATTACAATAAATGTTTAAAATTAAAAAATTATGATCGGTTACAAACAACAAATAAACTCAAAAATACAAAGAATATTATATTAATATATAATAAAATTATCAACTTTACTCGTAATAAAATATTGAAGAAAAAAATAGCCACAATCTCTTACGAGTATCGGTGTTGCATAAGTGCCCAGATATACTAAGTAAAATTAATAAAGAAAATGTAAATTTTTTAGTGTTGAACATATAAATATAATTTTTCCAGTAAAAAAAAAATATGTACAAGCAATTTAAGAATCTATAAGATATAGTCTTTCAACTAAATTTAAAAGATATTGTACATGGATTTTTCATTATCAATTTGTATTATCTGTGCAAAGAAATATATTAATTAATAAGTGAAATTTTTAAAAGATGATAAAAAAAATTGATAACGGTATAAATTAAAATAATTATGTAAAAAATCATACGAAATACTGCATCAATGGAGAGCAAATTGTGGAAAAAGAAATACAACAAAAACAACAAATTTCATGCCATTTTCTATATTAAAACCAAGGTAAGTATATTTCATTTGGTCCTAAATATACAATAAAGTTTATTCAACAAAAATTGATATATTTATTCCAAATTTTAAATCATATACATCAACTTTTGTGTTGACTTAATTTTCTCTTATATTTAAGATTTTTATAAAATATTATTTTATCATCATAGTATAAAAATAATGAGGGATCATATGTTGCGCGATGATTTTCTTTGTGTATAGTGTGGTCTATGTGTGAAATTTTATTCAAGTTATAATTATACTATGAACATTTAACTTATTTTTTTTAGCAATCATACTAAAATTATTTTTATTTTCCAATAAAAGCAAAACTAATTAAGAATTTAAATTATGGGAATTGACTTTCTCAATATCCATAAACATAATATTATCTAAAAGAGGAAACGATGAAGTCAAGGTAACTATATCAAAATATGCATAATGAGTTATATGTGCGAAGAGGTCAATACATTTATTATTTTTATGATCAATATGCACTGCTTCAACTTGTCAGTTTTCAGAATAAATAAGATCGAACAATAATTTATACAAAAACATGTTGGAGATGTTGAATGGAGATATAATAATGATGAATTATGTCAACAAAGACTTTAGTGTTAGATTGATTAATAACTTGTTTGCAGTCTAATTGAATAACAGCTTTAAACCCGGAGAAAATTACTCAAACTTCAGTCAAATTAGAGCGTTTAAAGAAGCTAATTTTATTGAAACCACATAAAAGAAATTTTGTGTCAGGCCACATTATCTTTTTAACATATACTTTCACATTAACATATTTCAATTAAATAATTATTTTTCTAGCTTATGCAGCGTACGGGTTCAACTAAACTGGTTAACATAATTTTAAATGCATGATGATACATCTATATCATAATAACTGACTCATTTATTCTTTACTTTATATTTATGATAACGTGAAATACCAATGAATAATAAAGTTAATTTGATAAAATTGTTATTAATTTTATTTTCTCCTTAACTTCATAAAATGATCTAATATAATAATTATTGTAGATCAAATGAGTATTTTGAAGTTTTATATTTGTGTTTCATTTTTTCTATATTTTTATTTTTTAATTAAAGTGGGACAAATAAAAAATGGACTTAAATTATCTTCTTCATTTTTTCTCCATCAATCTCTTCTTCTCTCTATCTCTCTTTATTAAAAAATTCAAGAAAGAGAGTAAAATTAAAAGAGATAAAGAAAAAGAGAGAGATAGAAAAAAGTGAAAGAAATGATACAAATCCATAATAAAAAATTTATATAAAAAAAATTTCTTATAAATGAGAACAAGAATCAAGACAATATGAACACACAAGAGAGTGGAGGAGCTCTCTCCACCTCTGTAACTTTGTTGAGATCCATATACTCATAAATTTAAATATGTAAATGAGTTTCTATTAACACATATAGAGTCACATGTTATTCGTTTGTTAAATATAAAAAGATGAACAAACAAAAATATCACGTATGCTCGCCCCTTCTTACATGGTGAGATTATCTTCATTTCTTAAAAATAATAGAAAATAAAATTAATATAGTTTTCTATGTATAACAAATCCAATTAATATGTAATATATGTCACATATGTTAAAAATGTGTGCAAATACACATAAAACTTCAATAAAATAAATAAATAAAAACTAGAAAATGGAAAGGATCTTAACTCTCTTCCCTCACCGTCATACACTACTTTTATAAGAAATATTTTTGTTACATACTGCTACGTGTTAAATTATTTGATATGTATCCATAGCATATTATATGCGCAAATACATGTTTAGATCATTAATAAGATGTCATTCCCTAAATAAGCATCAACACATATAGCCACGCATAGAGATGATAAATTAGGCTATTATCGCTAATGTAACTCTTTCTGTTGACAGGAGTAAGAATTATGCAACGGTGATGGAAGTGATAGCTAGAACACTTAACTTGAACATGCAATATTATGTGACATTTCTAAAAAAGGAATGATTATTTAGAGAGAGTTGTGACTTACACTGATTAGTGGAATGCCACAATGATTGGTAATGGTATTCACTCCACTATCATCTCCATTAATCGTCAGTGTCTGTAGAAATAATTTAATTTGAAGTCATTCTACTAATTTGAAGTCATTCTACTACTCCTACAACCCCTTCTATATTATCTTTCCATTTAAAAGAACATTATTGTATATATTTTAATTAGTTTTTTTTAACTGTAACTTAAAATCCATGTTGCAACTACCTTAATAATTATAATGGAAAAAAAAACAAATGAATATGTATGGTAATTCTCAAAATTTAATCTTTTTCTTTAATTAATAATGAAACATCTTACATAATTGTGACCCATTTTACTTTCTCTATACGAAGATGATAAGAGTTTAGGATTCATAGCATCTTACATTTTTTTTAGGAACATTGTTGGGTTAAACAATGATCAACACCAATTTTTTTATAATAGTACAAATGTTTAGAGTAGAATCAACTTTATATATATATATTATGTGACTTAATATTATTATTTTTAATTGATTATGTGGGTTGCAGGCTACCCGGTACTCATACGAGCTAAATCGGATGGGTAACGGGTTTATTCGGACCGGACTAAAAAGTCTTGAAAAAATTTAGGTTGAAATTATGGCCGACTATTTAAGTTAACTCATTTTGACATCCCTAACTCTCTCTTCATTTTTTGTGGGTCCTACACAATAAATTATATTAAAATAAATTAATGTTGAAATATAGTGATATAGAGTTATTAATGGGACTCATTTATTAATTTTTTGAGGTGTTAAGTTTGAAAGATTGAATACTTATTAAAGATTATCATTAAAAATTATTAAATAAGTCATGTGTACATATAAGACTCACTTAAGCATCCAAGCATCGAAGTTTCTTACATCCCATGTATCCGTATCCTCGTCCATTTTGCATCCCTATTTACAAGTCATAATACTTTTTTAACAGACTTCTTAAATATTGATCTTTGTCTTGCTTTTACTAGGATATTTACAATAAATAAAAATTGGATCATACTGATTTGTTAAGCAATCAAAAATAAAATAAAAATAATTATTATCTTATATATATAAAAAAATCTTTTTAAAATTTCAAAACATTAATTATACAAATTTCAAAATATTAGTTTTCCTTTAAATTGTTTAACAATTATACTAAAGGCAATTATTAGTATCTTTCATAAAAAATTTAATGAACGAAATTATTTATCCATCAAATATTCACTCAAGCTTTGCAACGCCCTACAATAACTACATTAATTAATCATAGTACTATCTTGGATTGGACCAAAATATAAACCAACTCTAGCTTAGACCAACGAATGTAGGCACAAATGACAAACAAGAAACAGGACACCCCATTTTGTATGGCTTAAAAGCATACAAACAAACAAGTCGTGTGGTAGAACGCACAAAATGCTGCAAAGCAAAGAAATGAATATAACACTTTTTTTCTTTTTAACACTTTCTTTTTGCAAAGGCTGGCCATGTGCTTTGTACTAATGCAGTAAAACGCATCATGAGAAATTCGTAACACGTGGGAATAAGATACTTTTATTACACTTTCTCTACCAGCTTCTTGCTTTTTTTTATAGGTCTAATTAATTGGAGAAAATTTATGATGATGCTTCAATGAAGAATTGGCGTTACTAGGAGTATTCATCTTGACTTTTCTTATCCCCATAATATTGTGCATCTTTATGCATTAAAGTTCCAACAAAGTTCTGTTTTCCAAAGTGGCTGCAAACCAAACTACTAAAACACTTTTTTGTGAAATAATTAAGGGGGTTATGAGGGTATTATTGGAAAAACCAATAAATATTATTCCTTCCAACCATAAATATACTACCCAAAGTGGGTCTAAAAAATTGATATTTTAATTTTCTCACCCGTGTCATGGCCTTGTCTATGATATTAAGAAACTTGCAAATCAATTGGAGACATTGAAATTCACACATACTCTTCTTGAAACAAACCAAGTTGTTGATGGTTTGACTAAATTGGGTCTATCACAAACTTATTTGTTAAGCATTTATGACTCTATTTTGATTGTATTTCTTTTGATTTGTTAGCCCCCTGCGCTGGTATTCTCTTTCCGAGAGGTTTTTAGATTGTTATTTTTTTCCTTTGTTTGGAGTTTTAAGCCCTCTTATGCATAAAATATATATATCAGTTTTTTAACCCATTTTTACTTATTTTTAAGAGAGTATCTTCGTATTTTGAAGTAACAATTAAAGACGGATAAATATTTTGAACATAACACTTAATTATAATGAGACAGAAAAAGTATACTTCAATGCATAGTAGTTTGAATGAACAAATACTCAATCATATCGACACTACTCTGCATAAATAATTACCCAAGATAATGGTTGAATAACTAGAACTCAAGCAACCTAGTTTTGGACCAAGTAACACTGACTTCTAAAGCAGAGATCACTGACCCAAATAAATTTTGAAACAAATGGAAGATAAATGTGCAAATGACCCTTCTCTAATTAATTAATTCATACTTCTAAAACTATCAATCCAACTATGTAACAATCTCAACAGGGTACCTATCAATGCAATCTTCCCATGGACTCTTTGATGAAGCCCTCACATGTTTCATAGCCTGCCACACAGCACTGTTACACTTGAAACCACTTCCAAATGCAATCTGCCAAATTCTGTTACCTTTTCTCATTCTCCCTTTAGCTTCAATATAAGCCAACTCATACCAAATTGAACTTGATGAAGTGTTCCCAAACCTATGCAAAGTCATTCTAGATGCCTCAACATGCATAGGCAAAAGCTGTAAATTTTTCTCAAGTTCATCAATCACAGCTCTTCCACCAGCATGTATGCAGAAATGTTCAAAAGCAAGCTTGAAATCAGGTATATAAGGCTTAGCTTTTGCATTAAAAAGCTTCTTAACAACTAATGTTGTAAAAAACAAAAGTTGCTCACTCACTGGCAAAACAAGAGGACCCAAAGTTGTGATATTAGTTTTAAGAGCACCACCAGCAATAGCCATAAGATCTTTTGACAAAGACACACCTGTTTTACCAACATCATCTTGTTCTTGATAAACACACTTAAATGCTTTATCATCAGCACCTTTATGAGTTCTCACAACATGAACAAGCTTATACTTTGCTCTTCTTCTATCAGATCCTTTGTTAGAGAGCAGAACCGCCGCCCCGCCAACGCGAAACAAACAATTCGGAATCAACATTGATTTCTTGTTCCCAAAGTACCAATTTTGAGTAATGTTCTCAGTACTAACAACAACAGCATAAGTGTTCCTATGAACTTGAAGCATGTCTTTAGCAAGATCAATAGCTATAACACCAGCACTACAACCCATACCACCCAAATTGAAACTTCTTATATTACCCCTAAGTTTATACTTGTTAACAATCATAGCTGAAAGTGAAGGTGTTGGATTAAACAAACTACAATTAACAACAAGGATACCAATGTCTTTTGGCTTAATCTTTGTATTAGCAAAAAGATTATCAAGAGCACCATACATAACCTGTTCTGCTTCTTCCCTAGCTGAAGCCATAGAAGGTGTTGGTGGAATCTGATGCATAGCTTCAGGGAGATAAGTTTCTTCACCAAGACCAGAACGTTCCAAAATCTTGCGTTGAAACTCTAAAGAAGATTCATCAAAATCACCTTTGAGTCTGGAATGTTCAACGAATTTGGTGAATTTAACACTGAGATTAGAAGGGGGTTTGTAACAAGAGAAATCAACAAGATAAACGGATCTAGGGCGGGTCATGATGTAAACGGTGGATCCAAAAACGAGGATAGTTGAACAAGCTATGACGCTAACGAGATTGTACTTTAGGTGAAGCCAGAGTTGGTGAATATCTTGTGGGTTCATTTGAGAAACTTGGATTATGATTACAGACATAAGAGGGATTAAACAGAGAGTTAAAAGGTGTGTGATTAGGTAATGGTAACCTAATTTCACATACTTGAGATTCACACTTTGAAGAAAATCTGGTAGTGGTAACCTTCGATTCTGTTGGATCTGAACACCTTCCCTATTATTATCCATATTTTCTGAATTGTTTTTTGAGATTGAGAAATGAAAATAACAAGTTTATATATATATATATATATATATATATATATAAATATTTATACGTACTATGAAGGTAGTCGAGGATCTGATGAAGGAAGGTAGATTTGATTTTTGATAAGTGATCGAGATAGGGAGATATAAGAGATGAAAAACGATTGAATAGATTTGATAAGTAGTTTTAAGAAGAAGAAGAAGAAGAAGAAGAAAGGGTTAAGGTGATGTGTAAAAGAAGGACGTAATGAAATGAGTTAGCCTTACCAGTTAAGGGGAGAGAGAAGGATAGGATGGAAAAAGGTGATTGCGTGAAACTGAAACCTTAGTTATGATGAATTGATGATTGACTGTGGCACAGAGAGAGACTGACAGAAACAAATTAACAGGATCGCTCTCTCTCTTTCTCTCTCTATCTCTCTCTATCTCTCTCTCTTGCTCTGTTTCTTGTTAGAATTGGTAAAGGATGTGCATGGTTGTTACTTGTTATCGGTGATATGAGAGTGAGAGAGGGAATAAGAGAGGGAGTGGTGAACACAGACAACCGTTGTTAATCAGATGATGGCTGCGGAAATCAAAGGCACTAACATTCAATATCAAGGAATGGGCCAAAATAAAATATGGTTTAGGATTAGGATTAGGATTACGGGAGAGAGATAGCGGTCAAACCACGGAAACGCATAACATCTTTCAAATTATTTTTAATTTCTTTTTTTGTTGACTTCATTTAATTATTTCTAATAAACAATTATAATTAGGATTTAATATATATGGTAAAACATTTTTTTACACCACTAATCAATCATGTACAATTAAAAATAGAGTGTGTATCAGTATTATTAATTTCTTTTTTAATTTTTTTATGTATGCATTAATAGTATATGTATTAAAATTGACTATGTTACGAATTTTAGTATATAGATGATATGTCATTCAATTATTGGTAATTTAATTTTAATAATATTATAAATATATTATTTTTTATGTATTGTAGAAATCTCCAATCAATTATAATTGTTACAGCTTTAATTATAATTATTTATAAAATCACCCGAACAAACAATAGTAATCTGATCATAGTTTCCTAAAAGGGACAAGTATAAAGGGGAAAGAAAAAGACTTGTAATTTTTATTTGAGTTTTGTTATATAATTTTTATTGCTGACAAAATTTAATTTGTAATTATGGTAGAAACTAGAAAAGTCAAATAAGATAAATAAATTTATTAATTAAGTAATATTTTTTTTAATTATCTTGGCATATTAATTTTTAATAAATAATGAGGTAGTTAAATATAAAAAGATATCAATTTATTAAAAAAAAAACAAATGAAACAACTAAACATAAAATTATATCAACTCAATAATAATGCGAGGTAGTCAAGGCTACCCCATAGTTAGCCTACTATTCGTCAATACGAATGAATGACTATAATGTATTGATAGTGTACAAATTTTACATTATTGATGCATAGAAACTACACTCTTATACAAAGGTTTACATATCAATAAATGATAACCACAAATATATGACTTTGAAAATAGTTAATATCAAATATTTTTAAGACATAATTGATTGTATAGTCTCTTAATTTAATTTTAGATAATACTTCAGTCTTTTATTTTTTTCTTCATTTAGGTCTTTTATTTTATTTTAAGTAAACAATTTGATGTTTTATATTTTAAAATGTTAACAATGTTATCTTTTTCTTACAAAAATTCATCAAAAATTTTGAACAAAACTCATAAACTTAATTATCATCTTCAATATACTGTAAACTTCATCAATTTTATAACCCAAATATTCAAATAAACTCATATTTTTATTTTTATATTTTTGAATTTTTGTAATAAAATTAAATAAAAAACCAAATCAGGAAGAAAAAGAAATAAAGACTAAAATGTAACCTGAAATTAAATTAATGGACAACAGGAATAACTATACCTATTTTTAATGGTTTGACTATATTTGATTTACAAAGTAAAAAATATTTACATTAACGATGCATTTTAAATTAAATCAAATGATATTATGATATAATAATTTTTGTTAGTGTAAATATTACAATTAATTATGATATCTGTTTAATAAAAATAAAGGAAAATAAAACTTATGGAATCAACATTAATTAACTTACATTCTCAATAATAAATACATGAAGGTTGTAAACTTTTGCTTCTAATAAATATCACTTATCATTATAATTTCTTGTGATTATAAAATACGAATTCATAGTAGACATATGTTGTATTGGTCTACCGTTTTAAAAAGCCAAAAAGAATTTACATTATCGTGTATAAAAGTCACTCTAGATTATTGATACCAAACCCATCACATGAGACCATTTATATATTTTCTAAATTTAAAAAATTATAAGACATGGTTTAAATTAACTTAAAGGATAGCTAGCTAGTGATATTTTGTTAAGAATGAAAACAAATTATAAACATTCTCTTTAATACTTCCAGAAGAGTAGTTAGCAAAAGCGGAGGCCACAATGTCACTCGTTTGAGTTTTTTGACGTTGTAACTGACACCAGGGACTGAGCTGTGCTTCGGTTGGTGTTGTCTTATTATGTACTCTGTTTTCCTCTTCTACTTTTTATAATTAATACATAGCGCTCTTTTGCTCATATTAATACCACTCTCAGCATCTAATAGCTACTATTGTCCGTCTATCCCTACTTTTATTCATTTTATTTATATTAAGAACTATAAATAAATTTCACCAAAAATAAAAGTTATAAATAAATAAATAAAAAATTATCAGATTTTTTTTAATTATTGTGGTATGTTTTCACTATTATATATATATATTTATATATATATATATATATATATATATAAAATAAATTTAATATTGGCAAGTGTTCAATAAAACTTAACGTCTTTTGTGTTTTAGATTGGGACACTATCTATCCATTTTAAATCTTTTTTATAAAATAAAAAGTGTAAGTTGTAGAAATAATTGAATGGTACAATTAAAATTACATCAAAAAATAAAAATAATATTAATTTTATAATAAATTTTTTTTACTAAAATGACATTCATTATAAAATAGAACGAGTATTTAAAAAGAGGCAAAAAAATCTAGGGGTAGAAAATGAAAGAGTAATATCTCATTTTTGACATGTTATTGATAAGTAAATAATAGACTCACGTGCACCGACGGACCCAAAATTATGATTTTTTATATAAAATGAAAAATTACAAAAACTTAAAGGATATAATGATATAATGAGATAAAGACATTCATCTACGAACATCATCAAGGACAATGAGAAGTAACTAATTGAAATACAGAATAGGCATGTCAACAATACTAAAACATGAGAGAATCATGTTAATCGGTAACGTGATTAATCACACAGTTCCATTTCTCGTGATCAACAAGAGAAATGAATTTTTGGGAAGAGGCATAAGATAGACACTATGTGTTTCATGTTCATTACAGTATAAGAGTCCATTTCCATCAAAATTATAGTAAATACAATTTGGAAACCATAAGCTAGTTCCTAACGTAGAGGTAGTTCCATAGAGAATACGAAACCACAAATATAAACTTCTCTATGATATATGATATAATTAAGTGTTATAATTATCGCTCTCATCATTGTTGTATGTTAGACAGTTTGCTTCAAATGCTCCCAAACTCTATAAACCACTATGCATCTGGTTAGAGATTGTGATGTGATACATAATCTTTGGGAGAACTTTATTACTATGTGATACATAATCTTTGGGAGAACTTTATTACCGAACCAATTAGTTTTTTCAGAATTTTGATCTGAACAATTAATGCAAACTTTCAATAAATAATTTTTCTCTATTCATGGCCATCTTTATCATTTTTTTATGTAGAAAGAGGGAGATTAATGTTAAATGATATCCTTCTAACGTTAATTCTTTCAAACACAATATTGATGGTTTTTATCGCAACACAACACACATCGCTTGTGGAGAGCATATCATATATTATATAGAAGTTTTGTTTGTGGTTTCTTTAGTATTCTCTATGGAACTACCTCTACATTAGCTAAACTTGAAGAGCTAGTTTACGGTGTCCGAATGATCTGTAAATTGTATTTACTATAATTTTGATGGAAATTGACTCTTATACTGTAATGAACATGATTTGGTCAAAGAAACACATAGTGCTTATCTTATGCCTCTTCCCAAAAAATCATTTCTCTGGTTAATCACGAGAAATGTAACTGTGTGATTACTGTCTAAGCTAGAGTTGGTTTATATTTTGGTCCAATCCAAGACAGTACTATGATTAATTAACGTAGTTATTGTAGGGCGTTGCAAAGCTTGATTGACTATTTGATGGATAAATAATTTCGTTCATTAAATTTTTTATGAAAGATACTAATAATTGCCTTTAGTATAATTGTTAAACAATTTAAAGGAAAACTAATTAATATTTTGAAATTTGTATAATTAATGTTTTGAAATTTTAAAAAGATTCTTTTTATATATAAAATAGTTATTACTTTTATTTTATTTTTGATTGCTTAACAAATCAGTATGATCCAATTTTTATTTATTCTAAATATCCTAGTAAAAGCAAGACAAAGATCAATATTTAAGAAGTCTGTTAAAAATGTATTATGACTTGTAAATAGGGATGCAAAACGGACGAGGATACGGATACATGGGATGTAAGAAACTTCGATGTTTGGATGCTTAAATGAGTGTTATATGTACACACGACTTATTTAATAATCTTTAATAAGTATTCCATCTTTCAAATTTAACACCTCAAAAAATTAATAAACAAGTCCCACTAATAACTCTATATCACTATATTTCAACATTAATTTATTTTAATATAATTTATTGTGTAGGACCTACAAAAAGTGGAGAGAGAGAGTTAGATCTGTCAAAATGAGTTAACTTAAATGAGTCAGCCGTAATTTCAACTTAATTTTTTTAAAGACTTTTTAGTCCTATTTGAATAAATCCCTTATCCATCCGGATTAGCTCTTACCACATAGTGTGGTATATATATATATATATATATATATATATATATATATATATATATATATATATATCTTGAGCAAAACCAATTTTTTATAATAGTACAAATGTTTAAAGTATAGTTTTTTAGTTGTAGAAATTTATATGTTCGTGAGTGCACGAATGCACGTTCACACTTGCTTTCACACGATATCTTTTTTTTATTTTTTATGTATGCATACAAAAGAAAAGAGAGAAAAAATATTTACAAAATAATAGATGTATGTACCTAGAGCCATTGCTTGATATTTTTTAACTCGACAGTGTTCCTAAAAGAAATGTAAGATGCTATGAATCCTAAACTCCTATCATCTTCGTATAGAAAAAGTAAAATGTATCACAACTACGTAAGATGTTCATTATTAATTAAAAAAATAAATTAAATTTTGAGAATTATCGTACATATTATTTTTTTTTTCAAATTATTTTTACAGACACTAACGTTAATGGAGATGATAGTGGAGTGAATATCATCACCAATTATTTCCACTTATCAGTGCAAGTCACAACTCTCTATAAATAACTATTCCTTTTTTAGAAATGTCCCATAACGTTGCATGATCAAATTAAGTGTTATAACTATCGCTCTCATCACTGTTGTATAGTTTTTACTCCTGTCAACAGAAACACTGACATTAACATTATTAATAACATCGCTCTCATGACTGTTGTATAATTCTTACTCCTGTCAACAGAAACAGTGACATTAACAATAACAGAAATAGTGATGTTAACGTTAATAATAATAGTGTCACGGCATCTCTGTATTTTTATATATATATATATAATAACTATATATTATTAATTATTTTTTTATATAATAATAATAATAATAACTATATATTATTAATTATTATTAATATTTTAAGGTCCACATAATATTTTGTAAGATGATTCATTATTAATTAAAAAAAATATTAAATTTTGAGAATTATCGTACATATTATTTGTTTTTTTCCATTATAATGATTAAGGTAGTTGCAACATGTATTTTAAGTAAATGGAAAGATAATATAGAAGGGGTTGTAAGAGTAGTAGAATGACATCAAATTATTTTTCGAGACGCTGACATTAATGGAGATGATAGTGGAGTGAATACCATCACCAATCATCGTAACATTCCACTATCAGTGTAAGTCACAGCTCTCCTCTCTACTAAGTGTTATAACTATCTTCTCATCACTGTTGTATAATTCTTATTCCTGTCAACAGAAACAATTACGTTAACAATAACATAAACAGTGACATTAACATTATTAATAACATCACTCTCATCGTTGTATAATTCTTATTCTTGTCAACAGAAATAGTGACATTAACAATAACAGAAACAGTGATATTAACGTTAATAATAATAGTGTCACGGTATCCCTGTATTTTTTATTATTTATATATATATATATATATATATATATATAATAACTATATATTATTAATTATTTTTTTATATATATAATAATAATAATAATAATAATAAATTATCAAAATAATAGTGATAAATTATTAAAATTGATAGTGAGAAACTGAAGCATTTTGCTTCTTTCCTCTCCACCTATATACCTATCTTCTCTCAAATACGTTTTTAATTTGATATACTTTATACTATTAAAATAAAATTAATACAACAACTTTTACATATAGATAAACTACCTAATATTCGAACACACAACTCTAACACTTGTCGGAAGTTCTAAAAACTTGTATAAGTTGTGTTACTTGTGAAAATAATGTGACTTGTGAAAATTGTGTGACTTGTGAAAATTATAAAACTTGTGATAATTAAAATTTAAACTTTTGCAACTTGTCTACTGTGTATGAATTGTGTGAAACTATAAAAAATAACTATATAACTTTTAAGAATTTCAATTATAATATTTTAGTTAATACTTGTCGCCGGCTCGCCCTATTTTTTTTTTAAGGTCCACATATAATATGTTGTAAGATGTTTCATTATTAATTAAAAAATAACTAAATTTTGAGAATTACCGTACATATTATTTGTTTTTTTCCATTATAATTATTAAGGTAGTTGCAACATGGATTTTATAAGTAACTATTCCTTCTTTAGAAATGTCACTATGCATGTTAAAATTAAGTGTTATAACTATCGCTCTCATAACTGTTGTATATTTCTTACTTATGTCAAATAAACAGTGACATTAACAGTAACAGAAACAGGATACTTCTCTATGATATATGACATGTTTTCTACAAGCATATGTGTTGTGATAAAAACCATCAATATTGAGTTTGAAAGAATTAACGTTAAAAGGATATCATTTAATATTAATCTCCCTCTTTCGACCTTTTTATACATAAACGAGGGAAAAACAAATATGACAATGAATAGAGAAAAATTATTTTTTGAAAGTTTGCATTAATCGCTTAGGACTCATAAAAAAACTAATTGGTTCGTATCAGTAAAGAACTCGATTGTTCATCGTAAAATTCTACAAAAGATTATGTATCACATCACAATCTCTAACAAAGATTATGTATCACATCACAATCTCTAACAAGATTATAGAGTTTGGGAGCATCTGAATCAAACATCACTATCTAACATACCCTAATAAATTCTTTTGACATTAGGTAATAGCTTTCAAATAAAGTACAAATTTATAAAATGTCAATTCAATTTTTATTTTTACACCAAGTTGAAATTAGAGAATTCAAAAGTAATAGAGTATGAAAAAATTTGGTATGCACATTTAATTGTGGAATATTAATCTGTATCCAAAATTGTGTTAAGAGGGAAGAAAAATAAATCTTCTACATCCAAAATTATATTAAAAGAGGAGATAAATTAATCCTATATAATTCACATTTAAACTAAAGAATAATTATAATTTTTTTAATAATAATAATAATAATATATTTATAAATAGGGAGCCTACTAATCCTTTTAAGAGTCTACTTCTCTATGCACCTTAAAAAAAATTACGAAACATGAAGAAAAAAACCAATCTTTATTTTTATTTTTATAAAAAAAAATACAAATATGGTACTAAACACATAGATCGATCGACTACGAAGCAAAACAAAAAGAAATAAATCTAAATAACCTTGTACTCTATCGCCAACATCATTGGTTGAACATGTAATACAAGTGTCTCCAGGATCTTGCACAAAATATCTGGAGAGACGGAGCGACAAATATTAATTAAAATATTATAATTGAAATTCTTAAAAGTTATATAGTTTTTTTTATAGTTTCACACAATTTATACAGACAAGTTGCAAAAGTTATAATTTCAATTATCACAAGTTTTACAATTTTCACAAGTCACATTATTTTCACAAGTCACACAACTTATACAAGTTTTTAGAACTTAACACAATTCAATCAAATAAAATATATCCATTTTACGATTTTCATCTTTGTTGAAGACTTTCTTCTTGAAAAAATGCATTAAATTTCTTATGTTTAAACATCGTGTTACTCCTAAAAAATACACATGTTAATTAAAATAATTTACAATTAAAATATAGTATCACATTATATCATATATTAACATGTAAAAATTTGATAACAATTAGTAGTTGAGTTGCTAACTAGAGTGTTAGAGTTGTGTGTTCGAATATTGGTAGTTTATCTATACACAGAAGTTGTTGTATTAATTTTATTTTATTTTAATAGTATAAATTCTAAGAGATGGAGATCAAATTAAATACATATTTGAGAAAAGATAGGTATATAGGTGAAGAGGAAAGAAGCGAAATGCTTCAGTTTCTCACCACCAATTTTAATAATTTATCACTATTATTTTAATAATTTTTTTTATTTACAACAGGTGTCAAAGGATTCCCTATTGGATTAATTACATTTAACTGTCTTTTTTTTTAAATGGATACTTATTAAGGGGCCCTTATACAAATAATTTTGTAACGCTAACAACCTTAATAATATATAATGTATATTAACGTATACGTGTAGCCTGTATTTGTGGGATATATAATGAGTTGTAATTGTCAGAGGGAAGGATAAGTAGGGTCATGTCTATCATCGACCCAATTCGTTCCTCACTCGTGCGTATTTCTATAACAGAGAATGTCCAACAATAACAAAAATAAAATAAAAAAATAAAATAAATAATAATAATAATAATAATAATAATAATAATAATAATAATATATACAATATAATTTAAAGAACTTATCTGATACAAAAAATTGTAACACTACTTATCTGGTAAAAAAGTTATAACACTAATACAATACAATGAAACAATTTAAAAGATCACATGAAGTTGTCTCTCGATAAATGTCCTTTTTTTTAAATAAGCAAACAAAATCGTTTAATTTGTAAAAATAATTTTTGTTTTTATTTTTAAAATTTCAAAATAAAAAAAAAAAGTATTTGTTTTAACTTTTATTTTTATTTTTAAAAAATAAAAATATTTAACATACATTTTATTTGACCAACTTTTAACTATCATTTCATAAATAATTTTCTAAATAAAATTATTCGAAATGCATTTTATTTGAGCAACTTTTATTAAAAATAATTATTGGTAAACAATATAATAACAACTATTACATGTATACAACTTTTATTGTATTATTTGATCATAAATATAATCATCGTATAAAAGTAGTGTAATAAATATAGTATATACAATTTTAGTATTTGTTTTGTGTTTTGGTCCTCCGTACGAAGTTGTTTTGTTTTTCTGTATAATATCCCAACGTTATTAAATTTCCATATAGTTGTATTATTTATTTAGTTTAGATTAATAAATTTGTTTTGATTAATTACATATTCAAATCATTGAGTGTAGTATCATTAATGTTACACATACATGAGTATTCACGGTATTTTTGGGACATTTATAGAAATTTTATAATAATATACTATTAAAATTGATACTCTGAGTTTGTTCATCAATTTTTTTATTTTAATTTTTTTAAGTTTTAAAGACTTTGAATTAATATTATTATGGATGTGTTATATCTATTTCAGTGAATGCATATCATTTTTTTACTTAAAAAACTTATTTTATTTGTTTATTTTGTATATTTGATATTAATTTAGTGAGTATATTTGTTGTATATTATTTTATTAAAATTATTGTCACTGATCTGTTATGAATTTATCTTTTCTTTTTTAATTTTTTTTATTTAATGTTATTAATGACATTTTTTTTCTTATTTAATTTTTTATTATTAAAGTGGTATTATTTAATTTAAAATTTATATTACTGTAATTTCATAACCATCGTGTATACATAATTAAAATAATTATCACATAATTAAATTTGAAAACAAATTTAGAAGGAGATTCAAATGTGTAATAATTTTAAAAATAAGGGATCAAAATTGTGCGTAAAAAATAAGAGGATTAAAATTGCAGATTTGGTAGAATAGAGGAGATTAAAATTACATTTTAGTTTTATTAATTTTTAAAATATATCTTTATTAACTAGTATTTTATATTATTTCTACGACAATAATTTACTTCAAGAGTATTTCATCAAAGTAAAATGAATATATATTTTAAATAATAAAAACAAGAAATAGTTTTGCAAGGTAAAGGTCTGCTTTTATAAAGTATGTAAAATCTTAATATCAAATCATTGAAGTGTGAATATAAAAAAAATTCATCAAAGTAAAATGAATACATGTTTTAAAAAATAAAAACAAGAAATAATTTCACAAAGTAAGATAGAATATATAAAATCTTCATATCAAATCATTGAAAAGTGAATAGAATAACTTTTATATTGATCGAATGAGAAAAATTATTAAAATATCAAATATAATGAAGTTTATATATTCAATTAAAATAATTAATTTCGTAACTTATTCTAACTTATAACTAATTTTAAATTTTTAATACTCTTAATTTTTGTACCAAAAAACTAATGAAAAATTACATTTATCTTCTCTGATATCTCAGACGCAACGAAACCAAGCTTTCACATCGTTATGGTTTTTCAGCATGATTTGGTGAATGCACCGTGGTTGAACAACTTTTCGTTATGGTGGTGTTCTTGCATTTTCTAATACTCTTTCTACTATTTGTCAATTAATCCTTCAACCCATTCCCCAAGTCTCCCTAGAAATGTGATCATAGTATATTGAAAATAAATTATGAACCCTTTTCTATAGTTTAATATATATATATATATATATATATATATATATATATATATATATATTTTACTATTTTGTTATAATTTTTTAAAAGTAGAATTTAAAAAGTTCACATGAGAAATAAGTTAGAGTAATTTCAACAACAACAAAAAACATTGTAAGTATTTTATGTTTTTATTACAATTTTTTACATAATAATTTTTTAAAAAAAATTTGAAAAAATGATAAAAATAAAAAATTATTTTAAGTAGTTTATATTAAAAGTTATTGTCGAGGACATCTTTTAAAAAAAATTATTATGTTAAATATATCTAACAAATAATATTTAAATTACTTATAGTCAAAATTACTTTTTAAAACACTAATAAATAATATAAAATAATTTGTTCTGTTTCAAAGAGGTTCTCTTTAAAATCTTTTTAAAAATATAAAATTAAAATCATTTTCTTAATATGTAACAAACAGATGTAACAGCAATTGTGATTTAAAAAGAGAATTAAAGTTGATTTGGTAGTTGAGGTATATGAGTTAAAGAGCAGAATAGTAAAGAACTCAAGAATTTGATTAAAAAAATTAAGTTTTTGATTCTCACTTTTTAATGTAATTCAAAAAAATAAAATATCGAGTATTTAAAAAAAGATTGTTATTTAAAAAACAAAAGTTGAAGAGTGTGTGTCAAAATAGTTTTAAATAAGAAGTAGAAATAGAAGTTTTAAGTTGTCAAAACAAAAAAAAAATGAAATTAAATTCTTTTTACTTTATGAAAATATATTTTTTTTAAAAAAATTTATGTTTATTTTATTTGTTAATAAAGAAGTAAGAAACTTTTGAAATGAAATAATTCTCATCAATTTTTAAAATAATGAACATGTTAAAAAATATTTTTATTATTTTTAAAATATATTTTCATTAACTAATATTATATTTTTTTTAGTAAAAATGTTTCATTATAAAAGTATTTTATTCAAATAAAATGAACACACATTTTAAAAATTAAAAATACTATGTTTTCCAACCTTAAACAAGGCCTTATTTTTTCTTTGTTACTCTTCTAACAACTTAATTAAAAGATGAGAAGCAAAATATTAATTTGTAATGTACTAAACTTGTAGACCCAAAATCTGAAAAGTATAAAAGTCAATTTTTGCAAACTAAGAACGAATAAAGCATCAAAACAAAACACAATCCAGAAAAAATAGAAGGGCATTGTGCAGGCATATATTTCCCTCATATTATATCTCAAGATTCAACATGTGGGCCTTCATTTGCAAATCCAATGTGTGAAAGCCGAAAAATCGATATCTCAATTAAATCTAGTTTTCGTTTATTTATTTTGTCTAAATTTTCAGTTCTTTATTTCTAAAATCAATTTTTTATATACTGTTAACTAATTTTTTTAAATTTTATTAATCTTCTATTATTTTTTATGATGTAGACTCTCATTAACTTATTTTTGTTATTAATATTTTTTATATAATAAAATATTCTTGTTTCCTGTTTTCTCTTCTTTCATCTCTTCTTTTTTTTCTCACTTGGTATCATACGGTCATCCCTCCCTCTTTCTTTCTTTCATTTATTATAATTTTTTTTTATTCTAACAATTGGGTTTTAAGTAAAGGGGAGTGTGATGGAAATGTCAATTACACCCTTCTAAATCCTTATAAATGATAAATTTTATTTTGACTAAAAAAAATGAGCTATTAGAAGTTGAATTTGAGATTTCTATTGAGTTTATTTCTAATTTATTCCCCAACTATAACAAACACATTAATATGAGTGTATCTTAAACATCAATTTTGTTTAATCAACAAGAAAAACTAGTCTGTGTATATATAAGTGTATTGTGAAACCTATGTAATATGTGATTATGTATATCATGTACAACACAAGAGATAGCACACTATAAGTTAAACCGGCTTAATAGATCATATAAGCACAAATGTATTTGAAAGAAAATATCATGAGTGCACATTTTATTTATATATACTAAAATATTTAAATTTTATTTATCTTATATAACTTTTTTTAATAATTTAAAATTTTAAAATATTAATAAAAAATAGATAAATTTTAATCTTAAATATTTTAATATAATATTTCATATTTCAATTTATTACATTTTTAATATTATTAATATTTATTTCCTTTATATATTTAAATATTAAAAATAAATTTATTTAAAATAAAATATCTAAAACTAAAATTAAAATATTTAAAATTATTTATTTATCCCTCAATAATTTTAAACTTTAAAATATTATTTATTTATATTAACAATAGTTTTTACACTAAAAATAGAATAAATAAATAAAATTAAAATTTTAAAGTTTTAAATTATTGTTGTATAAAATAAAAAAATAATCTAAATATTTTATTTAAATATTTTAATTTTAGATATATATGAATAAGATAAATATGAAATAATATTAAAAATGTAATAAATTTAAATATGAAATATTATATTTAAATATTTAAAAATTAAATTAACAAAAATTATCTATTTTATATAAATATTTTAACATTTTAAATTATTAAAAAAAGTTAAATAAGATAAGTAAATTTTAATATTTAAAAAAAAAATTTAAATAGTTTAATATATATTTATAAATAAATAAAATTAATTGATTTTAAATATATAAAATTAATAACAACAAAAATAAATTTATAAGAATGTCACATTATAAAAAGTAACAGGGACAAAAAATTATCAATAATTGGTCAATAGAGACCTAAAAACTGATTTAAAAAATGAAGGAACTAAATGTTAAATGTTCATTGATAACAAAATAGGTGCATGGAAGACAACAACAACAAAAAAATAGGTGCATGTAAGACAAAAAAAAATGTTGGCTAAATTACACAATAAAATATCTGATATTTAAAAAATGACATGAAAAAAATAGTCATTCGTTGTTTTCATTTATGAATAATGTCAGCATTACATTTAATAACATATTTTATTTTATTGTTTAAAATATACATGATCCTACTAAATTTATATGGGAGCTACTTAATTTAATAGAACTCAAATGATTCTTAACCAATTACGTTGATTATATATGTTAAAAGTATGTGTTAGAAGGTGTTTTCTTAGCAATCCTATGCTTTTATTTGTATATTAAGAAGAAATAAATCAATTACTTCAAAATGTCATTTAATAATTTAAGTATATTGAACTTGTCAAAAAAAAAAAGTATATGGAAAATAACAGAATAAATTGTTTAATCAGATTCATGTATCCGTCTATTCATGTACATAAAAAACCTCTTTGAAATTAGTTTAACCTTTCTCTAGTATGTGGAATTATAAAAGTTCTAAACATAAGATCTAAAGGTTAAACTAACAGAAGGAAAGCTCAGTATTGTACAATTCAAAAAAAAAAAGGAGAGAGAGATATATAGTTATCTAATGGTCTCTCAATGTAATCAATTGCAGTTTTGAGTCAAATTCAGGTTTTGATTCATAAACCGTCAAACCGCTGAGGCAGGCACATAGATATTCAGTAATAGACCCATCCTGTGCATACAAAAAAAAACAAGTGTTAGCATTATATTTTTTAATATATTAATTAATTAAAATTTATATAATTTCATTAAATCTTATATTCAAAGACAACAATAATAAAACAATAATAAAACAAAATTAAATTTTATAAAACAATAATAAAACAACAAACAAAAAGTGATAATAAAGTCTTTTTTTAATATTTTTCTCTCTCTTTTTTTTTACATGACTTTTTTACTCTTATAAAAGTTTATAATTGAAGCCCTTTTGTCAATTTTACTTTAAAAATAATAGATTTAAGCCCTAATCACATTGTCTTGTCAACTATCTTGGTTTACTGTATTTCCTTCTTTTCAAAATTGGGTAAGTTGGGAGAATATTTTAAATGAGGGGGTTAGGTAAAAAGAATGTGAGATTCTTTTAATTCATCGTTGATAGAAAAATAGTGTGGAGATTCATTACATATACAAATTGGGTGGAATATGATCCTAAGGTAGAGAAATACGGAGTAAGGACAAAGGCTTATTCCAACAAACAAATTTTTAGTTATTACTTAAGTAGGTTTATTAAAGAAAAAACAAAAACTTAATAAAATTAATTTTTTTATTGCATTAAAAATAAGTAAATGGTTCATTAATAAATTTATTTTTTATCGTATAGTTGAAGAGCATACATCTTGCATTATTATTGAAACTCGGTTATAAATTTAGACAAGTTTTATGGTAAGATTAAAAATAGAATGTGTATCGATATTATGAATTTTACATATCATTTAATTATTGATTGTTTAATTTTTATAGTAAAAAATCATGTTAATTTTTTAATATATCATAGAACTTCCCAATAACCTATTGTGTCAAGTTGTGTAATCATGAGATGTAAAAGTATCAAAGCATAAAATACTGAAAACATTATTTCGGAGAATAGAACTAGCAAATCTATGATAATCAAATCTTGAGATGACTAAAGTAGTATAAACCATCATCATCAATGGAGCCTAGCAAATCTATGATAATCAAATCTTGAGGTGACTAAAGTAGCATAGACCATCCTCATCAATGGAGTCTTTGAGGAGAATTGTTTAGATTCTTGACATTTTACAAAGCACTTACTAGAATAAAATTCAAAGATGACATGATTATCTTTGCTAAATTTGGAGACATATAGGAGATTTTTACTAATATTAGGAACATAGAGAGTCAACAATACTATTAAAGATTATGCAACTTAGTTTATTTTCATTCTCTATGTTTTAGCTCCTTATTAGTTAGTAGGGCGGTTAATATGTGAGAATTAGTTTTACCTTTTTTTAGAGAGAATTTTTTTTTTCTTTTACTATATAAATAGGTTTTTTATTTTTGTAATTTTTCTATTAACAAATTTGAGGTATATTTAGTTTCACATGGTATCGTAAGCTAGATTCCCAATCTTTGACTATTTCTTCTTTCCTTCAAATTTTTGTTTTCTCTCTGCAATGTCCCTTATGACAGATTCATCTTCTCCATCCAAACCACCTTTGTCGCCTCCACAACCCACATTGCCACCTACCACTGCGTCGATTCACAACTACCAACAAGACATGTTGGATCCCTTCTTTATGCATCCTAATGATAATCTTGGCCTTGTGTTGGTGTCTCCCACTTTATCAAGTGATAATTATCACTCTTAGTCGAGATTGATACTTATTGCTCTCTGTTCCAAGAACAAATTAGGGTTTATTGATGGCTCTTTATCTCACCCAATTGGTGACGATTGTCAATGACTTTCTTGGGGAAGATGCAATATGATGGTTATGTTGTGGATGAATCACTCATTGGAGCCTAAAATTACGCAAAACATTATGTGGACGGACACTGCATCTGAAATATGGAAAGAACTCAAAGATATGTAACATCAAGAGGAAATTTTCAATCTCAGTCAAGGCGATGCCAATATTACCATTTATTACACTCGATTGAAGAAACTTTGGCAGGAATTGGAGATTTTTCGACCTCTCCTTATATATGTGCTCTTGTGCTATCAAGTGTTCTTGTCTACTCTTGCCCACTATCAAGCAATATCAGGAAGGTGATTACGTTATTCAATTTTTGAAGGATTTAAACAAACAATATTTCTCTTTTCGTTCTCAGATCATGTTGATTGATCCCCTTCCTCCCATCAGCAAAGTAATCTTTATGTTCATTTAATAGGAACATCAGTTTCTTGGAACAACGAAAGATTCAAAATTGTTGGCTACTTTTTCTGGTTCTAGTCATGCCAATTCAAGAAGCAAGAACTCTAATCACAGTCAAGGTGTTGCTATTTGTGGTTGGAGCACCAAAACTTGCACTTTTTGCCTCAAAATTGGTTATATTGAGAATGTTTGTCTCAAGAAACATGGTGTCCCAGCTCATCTTCAAAAGGGGTCTGTAAACATTCATACTAATATTGATGTTGACATTGATGAAGACACCAAGTCTGTTGCTTCTACTACTTCTTCACATATTGATGTTGCACATTCTGGGCAATTCTTCTTCACAAGGTTATCATGCGAATCATATCACTTCCCTTGGAAATGATTTAGGTATTGTTTGTTCGTCTTGCAGCACATCTAAATTAAGTTTTTAGATATTAGACATGGGAGCTACCAATAATTTTTGCTACTCTTCATAATTTTTCAAATCATTGCGTAAAATTCCTTCAATTTCTTTAAAATTTCCTAATGGCTCTTTCATATATGCTAACTATGATAACACTATTTTCTTCTCTGATGATTTCTACTTGAATGATGTTTTGTATATACCTCACTTTTTTGTAATTTGATTTATGTTCCTCGTATAGCGTTGCATGTACATTATCACCTTATATTTGAAGTCAAATATTGCCTAATACAGAAGATTCAATCTAGGATGATGATTGGCGGAGTTGAGATTCTCAATGGTTTTTACATTCCCACTACCCCTTATGTCCAATTATCCCCTTTTAAGCATGCTATTCATCATGTTAATACTAATATTATTGCCCATTATCATAAACCCCTTAATGTTTGACATCTAATACTTGGGCATCTTTCTCATCAAAAACTTGTTTATATTCAAAATATTTTTCGTTTTGTTCCCAGTAATAAATATTATACTCTGTGTGACACTTGTTTTTTTGTGAAGCAAAAAAGTTTACCTTTTCTCTAATATTAATACTATTGTTATTAACTACTTTGATTTGATTCATATGGATATATGGTAACCTTTTTCGATTCCTTCTATGTTTGGTCATAAATATTTTTTAACTATGGTTGATGACAAAAGTTGCTTTACTTGGATATTTATCATGAAACTTAAGTCTGAAGCCTCTAATATTGTTAAGAGTTTTGTTACTTTAATTCAGAATGATTTTAATTCTACTATAAAATCTATTTGTACTGATAATGGTGTTGAGTTTATCCTTACCGACTTTTATAGTTCAAAAGGGATTATTCATCAAAATTTGTGTGTTGTTACGCTCCAACAAAATGAAATTGTTGAGTGCAAGCACCAGCACATTTTAGGACTTGCTCGTGCTTTCCTTTTTCATGTTCACATTTCACTTTGTTTTCGGGGTTATGTTATCAAGCATGTTGTTCACTTCATTATATGATACTACTCCTCATTTGTCTTATTTGCGTGTTTTTAGATATTTGAGTTTTGCTCCAACCTAAAGTGCTCATAGAAATAAATTGGATAAAAGATCTAGGAAAACCATTTATCTAGGTGTTCAATATGGTACCAAAGTCCACATTTTGTTTGACCTTCCAAACAAAGAGATATTTGTTTCTAGAAATACTACCTTTTTTGAAGATATCTTTCCTTTTTATCCTTCCTATGAACTCATTCCACCTACACCATTCCTCCTAACCACCCTTTACATGATTATTTACCTACATCATATGTTAGTAATACTCAACCTTTAAACCCAATTATGGTCCCTCCTTTTTCTCCTAGAAAATCCTTTAGGACCACTGACCCACTTTCTTACTTGCAAGATTACTACTGTGAGCTTCCTAAAGGTAAAGTGAAAAATTTTGCTCTTCCAAAAAGTATTTTTTATCCCCTTTCAAATTTTATTTCTCATGACAATTCAAGTTTTATCTTCATCTCATCGTCATTTTTGTTTAAACATTTCTTCAAATTATGAACTAGCCACTTATGTTGAGGCAACATAAAGTGTTTATTGGCAGCATGCTTGACTCCTTTAACACCAAGCATATGCATAGAGATCATATTGAAGCGAACATTTGGATCATGTTTGACTCCTTTAAGAAATAATTGCATTCCCATTTAGATTTGCAAGCATACATCTCCAACACCAATTACCTTAGATACACCATCATTACCCATTCAAGACTCCAAAGTCACTTGAAGTATAAGATGTGAAGAACTTCATATTCAATGTAACTTGTAGTGTAGCACCACTATCAATTATCCACATGCTCTCATCAGATACAAGATTAATTGATTCATAAACATGGACAATAACAAAATCACCACTAGTAGCAATACTAACACGATCATCATCACGACCTTTTTGTTTCTGCTTATCTTCCTTGCCTTTATTCTCCTTTTTACGCAGAAAACAATTCTTCTGTATGTGACGTATTCTATGACAATAATGACACTCCATATTTTTGTATCTAGACTTATACCTACTTTTACTTATCCCCCTATTTTCAGTGAAAAGAACTTCATACTGAGATGAAGAATCACATGTCTTCCTTCTCATCTCCTCATTCATGACACTGCATGATAATTCTTCATCATATGCATATTTTTCTTTGTTTCAGAGTTATTTATTTTTAATCATTAGTTAATTTAGGGATTTATTTTATATAGTTTGATAATTTTAGTTCTTGAATAATGAAATATTTATGTTCTTATATTCTTGATTAATTAGAGATTTTCATAGTTTTGTGTTATTTCGTTGTTTTTGTGCAATGCTGAATTTTGGTGAGAAACTAACATGACTTATGTGGATCATTTAGTCATATTTGGAGTTGTAGATATATAATTGGAGTCAAACTAAGTGCAAATGAAATATAAGATCATAAGTTATAACTTTCATGAAAACACCGTAACCAAATTCAGGTTCAAAAGACTAAAAAAATCAGTAAACGTCAGACAACAAATATTAATTTCCTGAAGCGCAAAGGCTTGTCCTTGAGGCGCGTGTCTACAGTATTTTCACATCATGTCTCTGTCCAGGCGCGCCTGGAACGCATGACGTGCTTCAGAATACATAAAAATATATTTTTCTCACTTTTAGGATTTTTTTTTTTTTTTGCTATTTTGAAGTTTGGAGATTTATGCCCTAGCAGAGAAACTCACATACAACTGGTTCTAACACCCTTGAAGTAGTTTCATCAAGAATCATTTATGAATCCTTCATATAATTCTTCTTTAATCTATATCTTTTGTATCTTTGTCGTAATTAAATCATATTTGTTAGGGATGAGTCAAACAAGATTAAACTCTTATTTGTCTGATTTGATTTCTAGTTATAATAATGAGTTTATTGAATTATTTTTCTTATCTTTGAGCTTAATGATTTTTATTGCTTGATCGACTTTAAATTATTTTACGATTCGTATTTTGAAATTGAAGTGGACTTTACGAATGCTTGAGATGAGAAATTCATGATATTATAGTCTAGGGATAGATGTAGGTCATGAAACCAATTGAATTATTTGCAAAGGTAATAGTTTAATAAGAGAATTATTGTACTATAAAGGTTAATTCTAATATTAAATCCACTAAGAAATTAGAGGTTATTTTGGAATTAAAGGTTATGTCACTAAGACATTAGATAAAGAATAATAAAGAGAATTTGGTAATAGTTAAATAAAGGAAATTATTAACTAGGGTCAATATAGAAACCAAGGTTGAATTCAAAGTGAAACTTATCCCCGACATTTTTCTTATTATAAAAGTTCAATTTTATTACTCTTGGTAGTTTCAAACATAATATCAATAAAGTCATAAACTTTTTTGTTCAGTTTTAGTAATTAAACATAATTTGATAGTAAAACGCAATACTTGAGTTCGACACTCGGTACTATCGTTTTATTATTAATTACAACGATTCAGTACACTTGTTAAAACGCTGTCAAGTTTTTGGCGTTGTTTCCAAAGAAATAACACCTTTAGAAGTTGAACTAGTTATAGAAATCTGGAATGTCTCCCAAGACTCTGGTAAAGATAACAATAGAAATTGTTCCAATAGCTCATTATCAAACTTGATACCCAATAGACGTCTTCTCTTTGTACTTCAAACTTATGAAACTATTCAGCAAGAACAATTTATTATTCCCTCATTTAGAAACAAACAAAGTTTGTATCTTCTCTCACATAGTTTTTGCATTTGTCTCATTAGCTTTATGATTATAAACATTATCTTCTACATATTGTCTAACAAAACTACATACTCGTTGATGTTCAAAATCTCATTCTTCCGTAGATTTACCATTTGGCTTTTTAGAACAAAAAAATAGGAAGATGTGTGTTCTTCACAAATAACAAATTTTTCATCTTTCCTTTCCACAAATGGTAAGTAGTACCATTTAAGCGTACCATCTTTATATTCATATTTGTCTTCATTCTTCAAACAAGTCAAATAGTCTTTTAACCAAGAGCTCTTATACCACTCTGATATGAAAAAACACATAAACACGATAACAAGCAATATGCAGCGAATATAAAATTCCCTCAACTCGCAAGAACCCGTGAGGAGCAACAACAAATATATGGAAGCAAATTGGATCCCAAAAAAGCTCGTAAAGAACACCGATATTTTAACGTGAAAAATCCATCAATGCAAGAATAAAAACCACGAGACGTCCAGATCAAAGAAACACCTCAACTATAATCATATAAAGGTACAAGATTGTCTCAAAATGATGCATAAGTTATACCTACAACCAGCCAAAATAACAAAGCTATTGTGCGAGCACTATCCTCCCTCTTCGGACGTTGTGTCGTCGATCCGCCAATTGAAATAGAAGACCTCTATGTTGTGAACTTGTTGTCCAAAAATCAGTATGATCCAACGGTTAACGAATACGCAATCGATGTGTTACTAAGATTGGTTTGACAAACTCGGGAATTGAGTTTACTCTTCTCTTTTCTCTTTTGGTGGCTATTTTTTTTCTCAAAATAATCTTTCTCTTTTGACAACCATAATCAAACTCCTCTCCACTTGAATAAGTGAGACAAATGGACAACCATATTTGAACATTTATCCACATAGAAAGGGAGTCCAATATCCAACAATCTTAAATATTGAATTCTTGATTGGATGAGTTGAATGATGATGATGATATTCGAGGACAGAATTACAGAGGATGTGGAAGCAAAAAGATTTTGTTGGAACAAAGACGAAGATTAGGTTCTGATCGCTAGTGACACCATGTTGAAGAGCATTCATCTTGCTTTATTGTAAAAGATACACACTCATATTACAATGGATTTCTATATTTTTCAACTATTGATTACAAAGGCTCTACTAACTAACATACATGAATCATTTTGTAACTAACAGATAGCTATCAGTTAGAGATTACAACGACTATCAATATATGCTAAGCTAGTGTCTCGTAACAGCGACATTTAGCTAGAGTTGAAAAATTTGGAAGACAAATTCGATTGGATTCCGGATGTTCGTGTTAGTTGACAACAGGATGTTGGACACATGAGTGAGATATTTCAAAACATTTAGGATCTCCTTCTTCCAAGTGAAATGGCTTCCTCCTCTCTGTGTATATGTTTTAGTCTTCCAAATTTTAAAATTAAATTTTACTTCTTTAGAAATATCAAAATCTAGATACTATGTCTATTCCTTTTTTGCTTCATTTCTTTTGTTGGGAAATATCCAGGAAAATATTAAAAATAGGATTTGAATTACATGTAATTAGAACTTCATGCATTTCACATCATAAGGCCTATAATAAAAGTAGATTTTAGCATTTTTAGACCATATTTCTTAATCAAAGAAACAATTTATTTGCCGACTTCACAAACAATTCTAAGGACGACGTCGAAAATTGTACAGTTTACATTCTCATTTGGTGTTGATAGAGATATCTAAAACACGATAGAGATAGGAACCGAATCAACATCTTCAATCTTCACCACATCTATATATGTCTCATCGAGCAACAATGGGCCTCTTCCGTCCATTATGAAGTTGTTCTCTCATCTCCATAATCAGTGTCATTTTATAGATATTCATCTATGTTTATGATTAACACATGGTGCTGCATTTTGACATAAGTCCCTTTAAATCCTTAAACTCCGAAGAATTCTCAAATACATATTTAATATGCTTTCTAGCCTCCTTTGTTTAATTAACTTATTTTTAATCATTAATATTAAAATTACTAATCTGATGTTCATGATCTAAAGTAACTACGAAAATAGACATACTAACAAAATTCGGAAGAAATTAGTCGTCAACTAAAATCTCACTATCCTTTCAATCGATCGTTTATACACAACAACCAGATTCAGAGAGGTACACGAACAAGAACCAGAAAGCCATAACAAAACAGATACCATAACAGAGACTACTAGATCCCACCATCTAAAATCTCAACTAAACATAATTAACCATAAAAACTTCATCACGAGACTTAGCTTACAAAACTACTCTCTCCAGTTTCCACCACCACCGCCACCGCCGCTGCCACGTGAGTAACGGGAACCACCATCACCACCTCCGCCACCGTATCCACGGTCCCTACCACCACCATAACCACCTCCACCACCATAGCCTCCACCACCACCACTGCTTCGGTTGTATCCACCTTCACGACGACCTCCACCGTAACCACCTCCTCCACCGCCACTTGAACGGTTTTGAGCTTCGTTAACAGTAATGTTACGTCCGTCCATGTCCTGTCCGTTCATTCCTTCAATAGCATCCCTCATTGACTTCTCATTAGCAAATGTCACGAATCCAAACCCTCTTGACCTTCCAGTCTCACGATCGTTAATAATCTGCACGTTAAATAATAAACAAACATCAGATCTAAGAAAAAAAAGTACGAAAGCACGAAAACAAAGCAGTAACCGAATAGTAACCGATCGATCTTCTCCTTTTTGTTAAAAGATGAAGATGAACGTACCTATTAGGGGTGAGTAATAGATCAAGTAACACAAAATCATATGATATAGTAACAGAATCAGTAACAGAATAGTTCAAGTAACACAAAAGATCAAAGATCACAGATCAGAATAGGAATCCAAATCGTGTATGATCCGCCTGCAACAAACGGACCTTCGAATCGACGATCTCTCCGTATTGAGAGAAGGCTTTCTCAAGGGCATCGCTATCGGTGGCCCATGCAAGTCCACCAACGAAGCAACGGTACTCAACATCTGCGGACGCCATTGATAAATGAACAAAACCTAGATTTTAGGAGAGAAAGAAAAAGACTAGACAATTATAGAAATGAAGATATTTTCAATACTTCAGTCAAGGTGCAGTTATATAGAAGGGGGTGTGGTACTGGTAGGGTTACGGTTGTAAATGAACACAAAGATATTTTTTATCCTCTACCCAAGGTTTTAACTACGGTTACGAATGTATGTAAAAAACTACTAGGGTTACGGCGTGGGTTAGGTTAAACTTAGCATGATTTAGCACTGCATCACTCCCGTTGCGTTGCTGTCGCTTTTACCCATCTTCATTATTTATGGGCTATTGGGACATCCATCGAGATTCTCTTTCAAATAATTTTCTCTTTTTTATTCCCACTTTTTAGACGCTTTAGGTCAGGTTTTATTTTTTATTTACTCAATTCTCAAATTAGATTGGACAAATTTTTAAGTTTCAACTTACACTAATATAGACGGAATGATCTAAAGGCAAAATTGAATTGGTCCTAAGAGTCCCCTAATACTAATATATATAAATATTTTTAAAAAATAATAATAATAATCTTAAAGTAACACATAGCTCAAATAATATAGTAGGACTCATTTCATAAAACAAAAAATTAATATAGGTTGAAAATTTATAGTTACAAAATATATTATCTGATTTTCTAAGTTACAGGAAAATAATATATCAAATTTTTATATTTTTTGTAATAATTTAGTTATTTATTTTTTTAGTGTTAAATTCGTCATTTATATTTATAAATTTTTATATTAATTATTTTAATTTCAAATAAACAAAATTAAAATTTAAAATTCTCTCAATTTTTTCAGTAAACTTGTGTAATTTTGAAGGGAATTTGATTGCAACGGTCATAAGAATAAAAATTCTCAATCAAATTTTAGAAAAATAATTAAACAAGAGATAATTTATGTAAAATAGATTTTAGGATTCTTAAAATTAAATGTAAATTTCTCTCTATCTATATCATGAGATCACATGAAAAATTATTATGTTGTTCTTTATATAATTAAAAACAAAATTCGTAGTACCATTTTAAATATCTATAAATAAAAATGATTGAAATGAGGTTGTGACTGAAAATTATTCAATATTATAGACTAACTTGATATAAAAAAAAAATTAAAATATCAATTTGATATTTTCGTACAAACTTAAAAGGATTACACAATTTATTATGTCAAAGTTATATTACACAATCATACAAACATCATCAAATAAGAATAAGAGATAATATTTTCACATATATATTTGTTACTCCATCATTCCTAAATATAAGAAATATTTTATTATTATTATAAAAAAAAGTTAATGTGTCTATTTTGTGTATATAGGTAGCCAACATTGGTTATTATATTACGATATATAATTTAAAATCAAAATTAAAATAATAAATAAAAGTTATAGAGTATTTTTTAGATATAAATAAAAATTAATGAACTGTTATTTTTTAATTAATTTAATAGTGAATCAATGAAGCTCAAAAGAAACAAAGTCACGCTTTAGTGTAAAATTCCGATAAGCAAATGAGCATGTATATGAACATTATTTTCTGACAATTTTAAGATGTGCAACATGTTAATTTATCCCAAAAAATACATGAATTTATTGCTTTCAATCAAAAAATAGAGAAAACGTATATTTCATACATAGAACAAAGTTAATCACTAAGCAATTCATTAATTAATTTTTTTTTTATCTTATAAAAAATTAGAATAACAACAATATACTAATTATAATTTATTATAAAAACTATGCACATGGCAAATATTTGTATATGTACCTAATTAATAAAATATAACTTTAAAAAAAATAAAAACAATTATAATAATCTACAATAAATTTTTCACACATCAATTTATTTACGTTATTTTTCTAAAAAAAAAGTTAATAAAGAAACTAATAGAACATATACAATTCATACACAGAACAAATGTTTGTCATTAATTAATTTATTTTAATTTCTTAATTTATTGATATATTTAAAATAAAAATAAAAATAATTATAATATATTAATTATATCTAAGTACAAAAATCATACAATAAATAAATATTTATACATCTACCTAATTAATAAAATTTAATATTTTTATAGTAACATTGACTTAAAATAAGAAAAATATAATTAATTGAAGATGAAGTATTATTATATATCTTTTTTAGGTTGGACATCAAAATAGAAAAATATAATAATTTTTTTAATATTATCGCCAAAAAATAAGAACAATTATAACAAATTAACAATAATTTTTTACACTTCATATTTGTACGTTGTTTCTCTAAATTCTAAACAAAAGGTTCTCATTTACGCATTAATGAAAAACGTTTCACGATATTTAGATCAATTATATACATTAGTTAATCAATTTGTGAAATCTTTTCAACAAATTATCAGTGAAAATATGTTTCAAATTATTAGAAACTTTCTTTTTTGTTTCTTTCATTTGTAGCACATTTACTGCAACCAAATAATACATAACAATCATATATACTTTTTTAAAGGATATAAAAGTCACTAATTTTATAGAATGTAAAAGAGTTTAAATATTATCCATCATATATGTAAAATTATATTACACTTACAATCAACCACAATTAAATACAACAATACATAACTTATTTTTTCAGTTTTTTTTTTATTTTATGTGTCGGTATGTTCAGAGGCAAAGCTAGGACTAGTTGGTAGCAGGGGCCAAATAATAATTCAAATAAAATTATAATAAAAGACAGAGGAAATTGGAGGCTCACCATTAATTTTTTTTACCAAAATTTATTTATTTAAATTATTAAATAATAATAAACTTGTTTTCTGAACTAGTAGCCTAGTACAACTAGATCTAGTATTACACGGCCGCCAACAAGTGATGGGCCTCCTTATTTAGCTGACTTATAACACAATTGCCACATATTACTCTCTATTTGAAGAGATTTTTACTTGTGACCTCTCACCTTCCAATATACTTAAATAGTTTATTTATTATTTTTATTATATATAAAAATTTAATTTAATTTATTCATATATTTAAAATTTTAGTAAAATTTATTGAAAAAATTTAAATTTTTGAAAATTTGATTGACTATAAATGTTTTCATTCTTTATTTGATAAATTTGACGTTGTTGAAAATGAAAATATGAATTTATTTTAAATATTTGAGTTATGCATTTGATGAATTTTTTTTTTAATATCCCTTTTTTTTCATCAAAATGTCACACTTCTAAAAAATAATATATAAATGTCCTACTTTTTAAGCTCAATTGCTGATCGTAACCTGAGAATGCGACGATCTAAACAAAATTTTTGTTATCCTCAACAGAAGGTCGCATCCAGGGGATGCGACCATCTACTAGTATATATATATATATTTTTATTTTCATTTTATTAACAATTTTAATTATTATTTAATAAATTATAAATAATTAAAATATTTCAAAATTCAAAATATTATTAATAAAATAAAATAAATTAATAAATAATAATAAGAAGAATAATAATTTTAATAATATTATTAATTTTAATTTAATAATAATAATTATTATAAAATAAATTATATTAAAAAAATAAAATTAATTAAATTGAAAAAACAAAATACGTTAAATTAAAGAAGAAAAAATACCACAAATTAAACAAAAAATACATCAAATTTGTATTTTATTATTATTTTCATTAATTTTTATATATTAGATAAAAAAAATAGTAGGATGTTGTTATAGTAATGTGTCGAGGAAGTTATTATAATAACGTGTCAAAACAAAGAGGATGGAGTTTTTATAATATGATAAAGTTGTTATTGTAATGTGCAAAAACAAATAACGTGTCCTTGATATTTTGCCGATAAACCAACAGCGTATTTTTTTAACAATTATGTCCTATTTTTATTATAATTTAATAAATAAATAAATATTATATTATTTTGACAACTCAATTATATTTTGCAGTTAAATTAACACTTACTATTATTTTGTGAACAATTGAGTTATTGATTATTTAATAACTTAAAAATAACTAAAAAAATAAAATTACTATTAAAAAATTAAAATAAAAATACTAATTTGGAGAAGAAAAAAAATACAGTTAAATAAATGTGTCAAAATAAACGACGTGTTAACTTCTTCCTCTATTTTTTTTTATCTGTGGCATTTTTTTTCTTTAATTTAATGTATTTTGTTTGTTCAATTTAATTAATTTTATTTTATTAATATAAATTACTTTATTATTATTACTATTATTGTTATTATTAAAATTAATAATATTATTTAATTTATTATTATTATTAATAATATTTTGAATTTTTAAATATTTTAGTTATTTATAATTTATTAAATAATAATTAAAAAAATATGATAATTAATTTTATGGGTTTTGTTTAAAGATTTTAATAAATATTTTAAATTTTTGTAAAAAAAAAATAATATTTGTTGACATTTTAAAACACAAAAGATCAAATTGTCACTTAAAATAAAAATAAATGATCAAATAAAAAAAAAAGTAATTAAGTTAAAGGATCAGATACTATTTAACCAATTTTCTATTTTAGAAATTTCGTATTGTTTGAAACTTTAAAAAAAAATTAAAAAACAAGAGATTATATTTTTAATGTTTTAAATTAAAAAAAAAATTAAAATTTTGAATTAATTTAAAATTTTCGAAATTACTTTAAACAAAAGTTTTAAAACTTTAAAAAATTCGAAACATTATTTTTTTAAAACTTAGTTTTACATTTCGTATCTTTTCATATTGTTCAATACAAAAATACAGCACTTATCATATTGTTCAATACAAAAATCCAGAAATTCATAAAATAAAAAAATAGAAACTGATCTCCAACCCAGATACTTCTACATGTATGGTGAAAATACAGAAAAATTAACAATTGTGATTCATGCAAACAAATGAAACGGTACAATTTAACTTGTGAAATTCAATTTTTTTCATCAAGACCAAACATCCACCGTAAATCAAACACACACTCAACTTCCACCGTAACATTACACACTCAACTTCCAATAAAATTTATTAAACAAAAATAAAAAATAAATTAAACAACAAAATCTTAGGTGTTTGGGATAGACAAAATGCAAAGCTGTATATAAGATCAACCCGGTGAAAGAAAAAAAATGTTAAAAATGGTCAGAAAAAAAAAAAGGAGATAATAGGAACCTACTTGAGGTGGATCTTGGAGACAAGGTGGTAGAAAGACTATTGTTGAAGAAAAGTTTGTATCATCAGAATTTGTTGTTACTACTGCTTGAACCTATGGTTTTGCATTTTGGGGTTCTTTTTCACATGTAACTTTTTCAGGTTTGGTGTCCAAAAAAAGTTATGGGTTGGAAAGTTTGGTTAATTTTTATTTATTTATTTCTTTTCTAATTTCAAGATCCGATCATGGAGATAAAGATGAAGTTATGGGTTTAAGATGAATTTTTGGATCCACATTGAGGGTTTGTTTGACTCTTATTTTGTAAAAAATAAATTTTAATGAGTCATGCACCAAAAATTATATTTTATAACAATGAAGACCCATCAATTTTAACTCATATGGATATCATACATACTTGGAAAAACAATAGTAAAAAGGCTAAATTACATATGTGGTCCATTAACTTAATAGTTAACGTTTTAGTCTTTTATCTTTTTTTTTTTTTTCCGACTTGGTTCTTTATTTTTAAGTGACAATTTGATATTTGATGTTTTAAAATTTCAACAATGTTATCCTTTTTTATACAAAAATTCAAAAAAAAAATCAAACAAAACTCATAAAATTAATTATATTTTTCAATATAATACAAATTTCATCAATTTCGTAACGCAAATCTTCAAATAAACTCATATTTTCATACTTTTTTTGATATTGTTAGGAATAAAGGACTAAATAAAAAACTAAATCCTTAACTGAAATTAAGTTAAGGGACCACATGTGATACGTAAAAATTATAGTTACATTTCGGTCTTTTTTATGAATCTTATTGTAATCATTGTGGATATTGCCAGCCCTCAATAAAAAAAATCGTGCGTATCTCATTTCTGAATTTTGATTTTGTTGAAGGTGTATGGACAAATTTAGAAACGAATTTGAAATAGAAAATTCTATTTCGAATAAAAAGATATTTAGATATGGAATATCAATTATGTTTATTTATTTAAAAAAAAACAGTGAATATTTTCTTAAGCAACTCACTCGTTAAGGAACAATAAATTGAATTTATAGCTATCTATATATGTCTCTTTATTGCAATCCTCCATGTGGGTTTAGTTTGTTTTTTTTATATTCATCCCACAATCCATGTAATGAAAAATTGGCGCACCAAACAAAAAGTGCGAGAACTTTTTGAAAATCCTTTTGAATGCTAAACCCTTAACAATAGTACGTCCTATGGTTAAATCAATTGGGGGATGACAGGTGGTGGTTTTTATTCTATGTTGAAATAAAGGTTAATAAAGAAGCTCACAAATAGGAGACATTGCTCCAGTTAGGCTCAAAGTTTAAAACCAAAGCCCGAAGTTTGGGCAATGTTACAAAGAGAGAATCATGTTTTACTAACATTTGATGTCGGCCGCAAATGAAACATGGAAGCTCATTTGCTTGAAAACTCTACGACTTGCAGTTGTATTAAAACAATGGTTTTCCAAATTGCAAAATTAATTAAGAGTTCAAAAATAATTATGATTAATAAAAACATATTTTCACCGTCTAACCGCAGGAGTAATTATAGACGTGGTACTTTTAGTAGTTATAGTCTCTCAAAATCAGTATGTTAATTTAAGTGTATCAAGAGAATTTAATTCGAATTCAGAGCAAGAGGAACTGGAAAATCAAAGACATGTTGGTAAATTTGCTGACACTAATTTCTCATTATACTTTCAATCGATCGTTTATACACAACCAGATCCAGAGTACAAAAACGAGAACCACAGTAACACAAAACCATAACATGATAAATACCATAGCCAAACCACTAATTTCTTAAACCTACTAAAGTGACATGACAAGGAGAACATTCTTAATCATAAACCCCAACAAGAAGAACTTAAATCTAGTCCCTCCAGTTTCCACCACCTTCACCGCCACGTGAGTAGCGAGAACCACCATCACCACCACCATATCCACGATCTCTGCTACCACCATAACCACCACCACCTCCTCCGCCATATCCACCTCCACCACCATATCCTCCACCGCCACCTCTGTTATATCCACCTTCACGACGTCCACCACCATATCCACCGCCTCCACCATATCCACCGCCACCACGGCCGCCTCCACCACCGCTACCACGAGACTGAGCTTCGTTCACGGTAATGTTACGTCCGTCAACATCTTGACCGTTCATCCCTTCAATTGCGTCTCTCATGGATTGCTCAGTTGAAAACGTCACAAATCCAAAACCCCTTGACCTTCCAGTCTCACGGTCGTTAATAACCTAAACAAACAAAAAACACAAGAATCTCAGATCCAAAAATCACAACAACAAAAAAACGGATCCATAACCGAATAGTAACCGATCGATCTTCTCCTTTGTATAAAAGACGAAGATGAACGTACCTATTGGTGTGAGTATTAAAAGAATCATGATATAGTAACAGTAACAGAAACAGTGAAATAATAGATCAAGTAACACAACAGATCAAAGATCACAGATCAGAATGGTTTCGAGAAGAATCCGAATCATAATCGTGTCAGATCCGCCGCAACTAACAGACCTTGGAATCAGTAACTTCGCCGTAGGAAGAGAAGGCTTTGGCTAGGGCGTCGCTGTCGGGGGGACCGGCTAGACCACCAACGAAACAACGGTACTCAACAGCGGAAGAGGCCATTGAAAGAAGATGAGAAACTAAAATGATAGATAGAGTGAATAGAAATGAAGAAGATATTTTCTACACTGAACGCAAAGGGTATTTATAGCAGGGGATTCCGCAACTAGGGTTAGGATTTGGGTTAGAGTTAGGGCTACGTGGAATCCTATCATGAGACAGCTGTGTAGATTTCGATTTCACTTGTGCGCCGTTGGGCCATGGTATGGTATATGGTGGAATATTCTCTTTCACATATTTTTCTTCCTTTCATTTAAAATTATAGGTGCAATAATTATTAATTATTGTAATATTTATTTTGAAATAAATATAAATAGAAACAGCATTAAAAAATTGATACATTTAATTAAAAATTAAATTAAATTTCAAATTTTAAATACATTTTTTATTATGTTTTATTTTAAAATAGTATAATAATAATAATAAATAATATATGATTCACTAAACTATAATTGTTGTACAATGTTTTCAATATTGTTCGCTACGTTTTATATTAAGGGTTCCTTAGTAAACAAAATTATAGATAAAAATTGATATCATGTTATAATGAAAAGTTAAATGTAGTTTTTTTTAATTAAATATGTATATTAAAATAATATTATTTTAAATTGAAGATAAAAATTGTTAGGTTCTTATTTTTTGGACAGAAAAGTAAAAATAAAAAATAAGGTAATTTTATATGCATTTTAAAAGATAAAGGATATATACAAAGACAAATAATAAATAATTGATCTATTATTTGTAAATAAAATAAATTGTCTTGTCTTTTAAGTTCTATTTCAATTATCAAATATTAATATTATTATATTATACATTATTTTTTAAATTTAAATTTGTAACCTCGTAATTGTGTATGTATGTTTTTAGTCGTACAAATATTAAAAAGTATTTTGAATTTCAGTCCTAGTCCTAAAACATGTATCATAAACAATTGTGTAGTCTAATTTTTTATTTTTTTGAACATAAAGACAATTTATGTGAAACTTGATTTTTTCAAGGACCAATCATATATCCCCATAAACCCAATGATTTATAAAGATACACATATCATGACCAACATCCAAGTTATAACTCTTATGGTCAATGAGTAGTCCTTTACTTCATGTACCATATCATATTGAAATTAAGTTAAGTTGAAACTTATAGTTATTGTGAATTGAAAAATATGTAGAAGTTTGTATATATATTGTTTATAAAATGGAGGTACGATCTTTGGGTATATTTCTTGGTATCTAACCAATAATAATAATAATAATAATAATAATAATAATAATAATAA
>NC_021165.2:69402542-69408893 GCF_000331145.2 Cicer arietinum | reverse complement strand
TAATAATAATAATAATAATAATAATAATAATAATAATAATAATAATAATAATAATAATAATAATAATAATAATAATAATAATAATAATAATAATAATAAAGCTAAATTACATCTGCGGAATTAAGTTAAATGGGGAGAAAAAAAAAGATAAAGGACTAAAACGTTAACTAAAATTAAGTTAAGGGACCACATGTGATATTTAGCCTAATAATAATAATAACCAAAGTTGATGCAATTCCTAACTTTCTCTTTTCTCGTTGTCTTTCTATTATTTGAGTGGTTCTAATATCGTGGTTTTTTATGGCGTAGTTATTAGTGTTCATAATCATGTTATAGGTGGCTTTAACTTGCCATATTGAGGGTGTATTTCATGAATGATTTTCTTCATTGAACTCCAATACATCTGGGTTGTTTTATCCTAAGGAGTTCGGGGTGGATAGTTGAAAGTGTGTCTTGCACAATTTGAGCAGTTTCGCAAAATATCTTAAAGAAAGCGACCTAGTTCACAATATAGTTCATAGATCTAAAAACTAAAACATCTCGTTATGAGATTTTGAAGAAAAGACAACCGAACTTGGGGTTGTCTAACTTATATCAGAATTTCTGATCTCAAGTGATTTAAACTCGCCAGTAGAACATATGAATGTGTATTAATTGGATGTACAGTAAAGAGCAAAACATATAGGTATTATGACCTAAATGCAAAGGATATTGACTTATATGAAAATAAATTCATTTTCAAATCGAGAAATAGTGGAGGCAACGAACCAAGTTACGCTCATGTGACGAAGAGCATTGAAATCAACAAACAAGACGAAATAGAACCTCAAATAAGTAAGAGAGTCATAGTTGCTAAAGATTACAAAATTGATTATACGGTCTATACCTTTGAAAAAGATCATGCAAATCTTCAAGAAGTTTTGTCATCTTTGAATTCAAACTTATGGCAATAAGCTATAAAAGATGGGATAGATTCTGTAGAGTCTAACAAGATTTAACATTTAGTAGAATTGCTTACTAGTTGCAAACCAATAGGTTGTTAATGAGAATTGAAAAAGAAACTAAAACCTGATGGAGTTTTTGATTAATACAAGACTCGCCTTGTAGCCAAATGTTTTAGACAATGAGAAAATATGGATTTCTTCGACACTTTTTCACTGGTCACTAGAACTACATCCATTGGGGTACTCGTCTCATTATAGGTTGTTCATAACTTAGATACACCAAATGAATGTCAAAACCATTTTTTTTTAAATGGTGACTTGTAAGAAGAAATCTATATGGAACAACGTGAAAGTTTTGTGATTCATGTTCAAGAAAACAAGATATGTAAACTTAGATAAATCTACTTATGGTATTAAATAAGCTCTTAAGCATTGAAATGAAAAATTTGATAACTTGATTATTTGAATGAGTGTGAATGAAAGTGACAAATGTATTTTTATAAATATGAAAAATGACATTTGCACTATCACATGTTTCTATGTATATGAATGACGTCAGAGAAGCAAGTGTAAGCATAATAATCTCTTCGTGATTGAAATTTATTTTGAATTTTTTTTTTTCGAAAGTCAAAAAAATTTGAATCTAATGAATTGACCGTAATGGAATTTGAAATTAATAAAAGAACAAAAGCAATTTAGCGGTAAAAGTAACTGACCGTAATATCTTCGATGTTGTTACGTTGTACAAACTAGGGTCGAACATCACAAACCAGGTCATCGGATTGGAATACGAGTACATGTGGGTGCAGGTGGGCCGATTCGGATTTGTAAATAACAAAAGTTGGTACCCGAACCCAACCAAGTTAGAAACCACATTAAGAGTCCAATTCAATCTACTTAAGAAACTTTAAGTATAAAAGCAAAAAAAAAAAAAAATATATCAAATCAACCCTAATTGATCTCCTCTGAAAAGTAATTACGATGGTCTTCCTTGTCACTCTCTCACTTTTGTAGTAAATTCTTATCTCTTTCTCAATTTCTCAACTCTTTTATTCTCAAAGTTCTACAACCTTGTCATTGTCATCTTTCTCAAATTCCGAACTTCTGAATCTTGTTTTTTCTTTTCGTTATCATTTTTTGTTTGTTTTTTGTTTTAAGGTTTTCGTTTTCTAACTCTTTTGTGTTTTTTCTTTTTTAGTCTGAATTGAACAACATTAGTTGGAAAGAGTAAAGACTTCTTCTTCTTATTCTTATCACAAACTAGGTCATCTAGTTGGATTATGGGTACAAATGGGTGTAGGTGGGTCGATTCAGATTTGTAAATAATAATAGTCAGCACCTAAACTCGACCGAGTCGGAAAACTCATTAAGAGTCCAGTTCAATCTACTTAAGAAACAATATGTATAAAAACAAAAACAAAATTCAAATAAACCATAATTCCTCTCCTTTGAGTAGTAGCGGTCGTGGTCTTGTCTATCACTCTTGTAAGTTCATCTGAACAATAACTGATGTGGTCCTCTATCTCACTAAGTTCGTATCTCTTACTTAATTTCTCAACTCTCCCGTTCTTAGAGTTCTACAACTCTGTCATTATCATCTTTCTCAAACTCACAACTTTTGTTGAAGCTTGTTTTTATTTATTACTATCAATTTTTTTTTTCTTTTGTTTTATGGTTTTCATTTTCTAACTCTTTTGTGGTTTTTCTTGTTAGTCTGAACTGTACAACATTGGTTTGATCGAGTAGAGGGTAAAGATTAACAAAGGATATTAAAAGATTGTTAATATTATCTTTCAATATTATGCTTTTACTCTATTTTTACTTGAATTTTATATTACTATTGTGATTATATTTTTCTCATTCTCATTCTTTCTTTTTCTTTATTAATTTTTTTTTTCTGCTTTCTATTTTAGGGTTTACATTTTCTATTTTTTTCGTTATAGTTTTTTAAATGCAATATGAATTTTTTTTTAACATAGGTTGTGCAGATTCATCAAATTACATGTTGTAACGTTGTACACACGTTTTTTTGCAGGTGTTGTTACGTTTTCCATAGAATGTTGTTATGTTCCACACATTGTTGTTCCTGCCGATGTTGTTACGTTGTACAAACTACGGTTGAACATCACAAACCAAGTCACCAGGTCCTCTCTATAAAAACAAAAATATTTCAAATCAACCATAATTCCTCTCCTCTGACCAGAAGTTGTTGTGGTCCTCTTTTTCAGTCTCGTAAGTTCCTTTTTGCACTAGCCTCTCTGGTCTTCTCTCTCATTCTCGTAAGTTCTTATCTGTTTCTGAATTTCTCAACTCACTCGTTCTTATAGCTCTATAACTTTGTCATTATCATATTTCTTAAACTCCTAGATTCCGTTGAATATTGTTTTTACCTTTCTCTATCAATTTTTTTTGTTTTTTGTTTTAAGGTTTTCGTTTTCTAACTCTTTTGTGTTTTTTCTTGTTGGTTTGAACTGAACAACATTGTCTTGAACGAGTAGAGAGTAAAGACTAACTAAGAAAAACACTATTAAAAGGGTTATTTTTTTATCTTTCAATATTATGCTTGTACTACTTTTTTAAAATTTATTTTGAAATTGCTTTTCGAAAGTTAAAAAAAATTGAATTAACTGAATCGACCATAATGGAATTTTAAATTAATAAAATAAAGAAAGGTATTAACCGATAAAGATATTGTCCGAGAGCCATGACTTAATATGATGAGCATTTTGTATATATATTAATTGATAAATTACTTTTATATATGGTAGCTTTCAAACGAATTAAAAGTGTCAACTTGACACACTTCAAAGGTCTAACCTAAAAAAAGATAATTCCATGTTTTAAAAAACCACCGTGAAAAATCTCTTTTGGTGGTAACTTTTGTTTATAAGTTGAATTGAAAATAAAGACAGAAAACTTAGTTTGAATGTAACTTGATGAAGAAAGCATTTCAAGCAATAATTTGCATGAAAAAAAAATGCAAATTCATAGCATTGCACCAAAAGAATGCATAATTAATATAAATAGTTGAGAAAATCCAATCTCATTCATACATTACTATATGAGGACCAGAGCACATAATGATCATGGATCTTAAACAAGAAAAATTGATCAACATTCAACAATAAACATTTGCATATAACTGGAGAAACTATTCAAATAATCTAAAAAATCTCACTTTACATAATATGAACATGCTATTTTAAGGTTGTTTTGAAAAAGTAAAACAAAACTCGTCATTAACAATATTTTTTATGAATAGAAATGGAATTTGTACTCTAACATTTACAACACACACTCACATATTGCGTACTAGTCACTTTCGTTAGATGATATGATTGTTGGAGTTCAAGTGTAAGTGGTTAATCTAACATCGATTAAAAATTGAGGAAATATTTGATATATAAGAGAAGTATTATTATTGTCGCGCTTCTCCAAACTCCTCAATAAGTGGTATCAATAGCTTTTGGTTTGGTTTAGAGAAACAAAACTCTTAGTATGTTATGTTGTTGCAACTTTGTTGATATCCCACATTAGGAAAGAAAGGTTATATTGTAGAAGTGTTGTTTAGGAAAAGTTCTGGCTAAGGAAAGACATAATTATTAAGTGGTCTTTTATGACCCACCTTTCTTCCTGAGATCCTACTTGGTGCACAATTACAATATGTCAAGTTCCGCTATGGTGTTTGGGATAAAGAAATTTGATGGAAGAATCATATTTGTCTTGTGGAAAATTCAAGTCAATATTATGTTGATACAATCAGAATTACACAATGTGTTGGCTAACACATGAACATTGGTTGTCATTGATGCAAGATGTGTGGTTAAATTATGTCGGTTGCTAGAGAATTTCTTGAGAAAACCTACATGGAGATGGAGGTTGCACTATATTTTTCAGCATGGTTTCGACATGGAGACATTTTTTTTGAAGTGGTTTGGCTTCAAGTGAAGTATAATTTTTATGGTGGAGTATGGTGGTTCTTTTGAATTAGGATTGTCAGTGTAGATAATGAAAGTTGAAGATTCGTCAATTTTAATCTAGGTGGAGATTATTAGGTTTGATTGAAATTGAGGATTTGAAAAAGTCTCAAATTGCTTAGAGCATCTACAACCGGAGTGAAAATGAGTTCGTCCGTCAGCGTGTAATTACTTAACTTCCAGTTTTTTGTGGGTTCACCGTTGGAGTTGTGCCAAGGTGTCATCACGGTACTGTCAGGAAGGAACGGTGCTTTATAGCAGTTACTTTTTTTTGTTTTTTTTTTATCTACTTTCACAATTTAATAATAATATAATTATAACCGCTACCTTTTATTAATTTATTAATAATAATAAATTTATAATTTTTTTTATTAATTTATAGCCGTTAACTTCTTTTTAATTTATTAAATAATAATAATTTTGTAACCATTAGTTTTTTTTAGTTAATATACCACCGTTAGTTTTTTTTTTTTCTCTTTTAATAACGATTGTTAGCTCATTAATAGAAACAATTTGTTACTCATACATTTTCTTCACAATTTTTGTTACAGAAGTTTATTAAAGTTTTTATTAACGTACTTTTTTATTTATTTTTCCATTTAAATTAATATTTTAAATTATAATAAAATTAAATATTAATGTATAAATTAAAGTAATGGAATATAATATGATTTTTTAAAAGTTAAACCATAAAAAATGAATGATTTGATTTAGGGTGACGTGGAATCATGTTGAGTTCACCGTTGAAGTAGAAAATGAGTGAATTACTTCAAGATGATGTGGCACAGTGGACCCCATCTAAAGAACCCATATTGAGTTCACCGCCGTAGATGCTCTTAGAATTATAAATGAAGAGAAAGTTGTAGATAATGGTCGTGATTTTTTCTTCGATTTTGGAATTTCCATGTTATTTAATGCTCTAAGATCACAAGAGACTTTGACACCACATTTCAACCCAAAACCTTAATGCTTAAGTGTACGAGTCATCATTCCTTTATTCAAACATTTACCACATTTTTTGTGGACGTGAAACTTTATCACTTACACTTGAATCAAACAATTTCCCCCTCAAGTGTGTGAGTCTCATGCATCATATAGTTGTATTGTCGTTATTACTAACGGTAATGTTATTACCAATTGATTCAACACCAGAATCCACTCATGCTTCCCCACCAAGCCGAATTATAGCTTTGATATCACTTGTTGAAATTCAAATGCAAATGATTAGCTTCACATCAATAAAGAATGGAAAAAATGTGAGAGATATAAGAGAGCTTACTCATATATCGGTCAAAATCTTTCACGTATCGTCGACGTTCATTCCATTTTTACTATTGGGCTCCCTCACACTCTCCAATAGTAATTGTCATTATCAATTTGATATTTGGAATGTGGTTTTGAATAGCAAATTCTAAATTTGTCTCGGCATT
>NC_021165.2:69400668-69402530 GCF_000331145.2 Cicer arietinum | reverse complement strand
ATGACTCTGTTTTCAATTTACGACCGACTTCTAAATCATGCTTCTTATCTCAAATACTTTGACTGTGAATTGTGATGTCTCGACACTAGGCCGCTACTATTGCACTAGGAACAATAGTAAGGATATACAATGGTGGAGGATGTAAACGAATAACACATCATCCGTTAGAATCACAATTTATTTGCTAATCAATTTCTGGTTATTTATTTACATTGTTGAAATTAAGTTTACTCGGCTTTTTAATTCAGTTCTTCAATCTCGTCAAAAAAAAAAAAAAAAGAAACAGTTCTTCAAATTCTCATAATACCTTGTTTCACTTGCTAGTTTCTACCCGAACAATCTAGTTGTTGATATGGATACTGACAGTTCACAATAGCTTGAGTAAATCACTTAGCATCAAATCAAAACAAAGGGGTGAGATTTGATGTCAAAAATTAAGTCGACACTATAGTTTCATTTAAACCCACCTCTTTATTATTATCAAATTAAAGAGTACACTGTTTGAAGTCCCAATTAACTCAATTTTTGTTGAGACTTAAGAGCATCCATTAGCTATAACATTTTGTTCAAAGGTGTAACAGTGCTAATAAGTGTTTGATCTTGGAGATCATAATTTAGATGGACTGATAGGTCCAAATAGATTTAGAAGAATATTAGGACCTCTGAAATAGTTCTATGCCAACATGAATTAGAATACTTTCATGTTCAAATTTAGAAGGGAATCATCTTAATTATCTCGCCATTAAAATATATTTGATGTAAATCCAAGTCATTTTTAACGGTGAAATGATGAAACATATAATACCTCATATTTGATCTAAACTCATCACTTTAAAGTATTGTTATAACATAATCAATCTACAAAGTAACTAAATTATCATAGAAAAAGGCACGTTTATACACTAACGGATGCAGAAATACAAATACACGTAAAACGAAGCCACATAACAGAACAGATGCCCAATTCTAGATCAATAATAACATCAGAAAATACATAATCATAATAGATTGAACCAAACTTAACATCTAATACACTAATCTCTCCAGTTTCCACCACCACCACCACCTCCACCACGAGAGTAGCGGGAACCACCATCACCACCACCACCATATCCACGATCCCTACCACCACCATAACCACCACCACCTCCTCCACCATAGCCACCTCCACCACCATATCCTCCTCCACCACCACTGCTTCTATTGTATCCACCTTCACGGCGCCCACCACCATAACCACCTCCACCACCATATCCACCACCACCACGGCCGCCTCCACCACCACTACCACGGGACTGAGCTTCATTCACGGTAATATGACGTCCGTCCATATCCTGACCGTTCATCGCTTCAATTGCATCTCTCATAGATTGCTCCGACGTAAACGTCACAAATCCGAAACCTCTTGACCTTCCAGTCTCACGATCGGTAATAATCTGCACACATAAAATCAATAATCAAAGATCAGATCTAATGAAACACGATAAAAACAGATCCAGAACCGAATAGTAACCGATCGATCTTCGCCTTTAATTCAAGGTTGAAGATGAACGTACCTATTGGTGTGAGTAATAAAAGAACGATATGATATAGTAACAGTAACAGTAACAGAATCAGTAGAGAATAATAGATCAATCAAGTAACACAACAGATCACAGATCAGAATAGGATCGAGACGAATCCGAATCATAATCGTGTCAGATCCGCCGGCTGCAACAAACGGACCTTCGAGTCGATGACTTCACCGTATTGTGAGAAGGCTTTCTGGAGGGCATCGTTGTCGGTGGCCCATGCTAGACCACCAACGAAGCACCGGTATTCAACATCTGCAGATGCCATTGATAAAAGTAAAATGAGGGAAA